>NC_084744.1:48667870-48707870 GCF_033978785.1 Entelurus aequoreus
CGCGTTTGAGTTGCTCTATCTGCTGCCGCACGCCCTGTGACAGGTTAGGTTTAGGGATGGTTTTGGTCAGGGCACAATTTCGCCAAAAAAGTGCTCCACAACGCCCTGTGACAGGTTAGGTTTAGGGATAGTTTTGGTCAGGGCACAATTTCGCCAAAAAAAAGTGCTCCACAACGCCCTGTGACAGGTTAGGTTTAGGGATGGTTTTGGTCAGGGCACAATTTCGCAATTTCGCCAGATACAATGCAGGGAACATAGGACCCTTTTTTAGAAAAAGGGTCCTAAGTTCCCCGGTCGCATACAAAGACCCAGGAACAACCGGGGAACATAGGACCCGGGGAACATAGGACCCGGGGAACATAGGCACGCTCCCGCCTGCAGATAGCAACATTTTGGTGTCCTTTGGGAAAATATTTAGAAAGAAGACAAAAGTACACACAGTTGTACAACTATTATCTTTATGATCTTTTTTTTGTTAGTTTCTCTGTTACTGTGTGTGGCCAATTAAGCGACTTTTGGCCATACCTGGCTGGTGACATTTAGCGACTTTCTGGTTGATGTTAAGATTAATAATAGCAACAGTTCTCTTCATCTTAATGCAATTTATTGTGTCTGTCTCTCCACATTTTGCCATTAGGTACTTTGAGCTCTTGTTGGTCAGTCACTCTAAGGTACATTGTTGCTGCCATCATAGCTAGCAAGCTGCCTGCAGATAGCGACATTTTGGTGTCCTTTGAGAAATATTAAGAAAGAAGACAAAAGTACAAGACATTGTACGATTACTATCTTTTTAAAATTATTTGTTTCACTGTGTGATTGACCGACTTTGCCGCTAGATTTCGCGTCTTTTGGCCATACCTGGCTAGCGACTAAAAACATCATTTAGCGACTTTTTGGTTGTGAAGATAAGTGGTAAAAGCAGATCTTCCTGTTGGTCTTCCCACATTTTGCCATTTGGTACTTTGCACTCTTCTTGGTCACTCCAAGGCATTTGTCCCTGCCTTCAGCTAGTCACTTGGCTCTTTTGGAATATATTTCACTGTAATTGGCTCTCTCTCTCTCTTTCTCCTCAGTACAAATCAGCCTGTTCCCTTGCCATTCATCACTGACCACTCTGCTCTCCTGTCTGTCAGACATTATTGCTGCTTGCAGATAGCTTGGGGTCCTTAGAGAAAATATCAGAAGAGAAAAGTACACAATTATCTTAATTATCTTTTTTATTCAGTCAGTCCTTCAGTGAGTCCCAGTGTGTTGGCGATTAAGCAACGTTGGCATTCAATTAGCGACTTTTGGCCATACATGGCTGGCGACTCAAAAAACTAGAAAAAAAGTACAAAAAGTTGTACAATTAATATCTTTATTATCCTTAATTCCCCTGAATCCTAGAGTGTGTTGCAATTAAGCAACTTTGCTGCTAGGTTTAGCGACTCTTGTTTTGGGCATACCTGGCTAGCGACTACAAACATTATTCAGCAACTTTTTGGCTGTTAAGATTAACGTTAATAAATTAAATCCTAATACAATTTATTGTGTTGGTCTCGCCATCTTGCTATTAGGTACTTTGAATTCTTGTTGGTCTCTGCTAAGGTATCTGGCTGTTGTCTTTGCCTTCAGTTAGTCACTTGGCTCTGGAATATATTTAACTGTACTTGGCTCTCTCTTTCTCCTCAGTACAAATCAGTCTGTTCCCTTGCCATTTAGACATTTTCTTGATTGGATCATCACTGACCACTCTGCTCTCCTGCTGTCTATCAGACATTGTTGCTCCCATCATAGCTAGCAAGCTGCCTTGGTGTCCTTTGTGAAAATATTTAGATAGAAGACTAAAGTGCACAAAGGTGTACAATTATTATCTTTTCAAAATATTTGTTTCACTGTCAGTGTGATTGACCGACTTTGCCGCTAGATTTCGCGTCTTTTGGCCATACCTGGCTAGCGACTGAAAACATCATTTAGCAACTTTTTGGTTGTGAAGATAAGAGGTAAAAGCAGATCTGCCTGTTGGTCTTTCCACATTTTGCCATTTGGTACTTTGCACTCTTGTTGGTCACTCCAAGGCATTTGTCCCTGCCTTCAGCTAGTCACTTGGCTCTTTTGGAATATATTTCACTGTAATTGGCTCTCTCTCTCTTTCTCCTCAGTACAAATCAGTCTGTTCCCTTGCCATTTAGACATTTTCTTGATTCGATCATCACTGACCACTCTGCTCTCCTGCTGTCTATCAGACGAATCAGTTGATTCTCTGCTCTCAATTGTCTATGCTAGTAAGCTGTTATTCTCTGCTTTGGAGTGTTGATGCTGGGTTGCTAGTTTTCTAAATCACCTCACACACTTGAAGGAAGCAGCACCGATCATAAACACACAAACAAACTCACACACACACACACACACACACACACACACACACACACACACACACACACACACACACACACACACACATAGTTGGTTTATCTGTTGTGATAGGCAAAGAGCCAATGTGCAAAGAAAGAAGGGAAATATGGATCATAAACGTTTAAGTGGAGGAGCTAGAAAAAAAATTCAGCAAGAAAAGAAAAAAAAGGAATCAGTTTTACTTGAGAGTGTTCCAAATATCTCCAGCTTCTTCAGTACAAAGACATCTGCTGAAAGCAATTCTATAAATGCTACTGCAAATTCAGCTAAGGTTAGCAATGCACCTGAGCTAGCATGTAGCTCCCAAGATCCTGAGACCACTACAAGTGTAGACACTGAACCAAATGCTTCTGATGCTTATGATTCAACCAATTCAGCAGTAGCCAGTTGCTCGGATGAATGTGAGGTCACTGCACCTCTGGACAGCATAGAAAATGAGCTGAATCTTTCTTCAACACCATCTACAGTGACAACTCTACCTAGTGATCCCGCTAAATGGGCTGAGACCCTCACTGAGTCAATGAAGGAAGTTCTTATTCAAAGAGGTGCAAAATCATTTCACAACCGTCACAGCCATTATCCAGCTTCTGTGAGGAACAGTGGGCTAGGAGGCAAAACCCGATGCCTAAACAATGAACATTTTACTTCACACTTGCCCAATGGACAACGAGTACAAAGAGAGTGGCTGATGTACTCTCCCTCTACTGGTAATGTTTACTGCTTTGCATGCAAACTGTTTTCCCCAAAAACGCATTCTTTTGTGACAGGCTATTGTGATTGGAAACACTCAGAAAGATTTGGTGAACATGAGCGAAGTGCTGAGCACATAACCTGCATGCAAGCAGTCTTGAACCGCGCCAAAGGTGCCACAGTTGATGCAGACCTGTTCAAACAGTTTCAGGCAGAGAGCAGCTATTGGAGGCAGGTGTTACAAAGAGTTGTTGCAGTCATTAAATTCCTTGCAGAAAGGGGCCTTGCATTTAGGGGTAAAAATGAATCGTTAGGGTCTCCTCTCAATGGGAACTACCTTGGTATTCTGGAGGTCCTGGCTGAATTTGATCCCTTTCTAAAGGATCACATCAGAAAGTTTGGGCAGATGGGTCGAGGTAATACCTCATATCTGTCCTCCACCATTTGTGAGGAATTCATTGAATTGATGGGTGCAAAAACCAAACAGGCTATAGCAGATGAACTGCAAGCAAGCAAATACTACTCTATCATTGTGGATTCAACCCCAGATTTATCTCATGTGGACCAATTGACATTCATATTCCGTTTTGTTAGCAAAGAGGGCAGTGTTGTTGAACGCTTTGTGGGTTTTGAGCCCATTACTAGCCATACAGGTGAAAGTTTGGCTAACTGTGTCATGTCTGTGTTGGAAAATCTAGGGTTAGAGCTGTCAAATTGCAGGGGGCAGGCTTATGATAATGCCAGCAACATGTCAGGGAGGTATAATGGGTTGCAGGCTCACTTAAAGAAAAGCAACCCATTAATACACTATATTCCATGTGCAGCTCACTCTTTGAATTTGGTGGGAGTCAACAGCATTGACAGATGTGGAAATGAAGTCTCTAAGTATTTTGACTTGATTCAGTCTATTTACAACTTCACAACTGCATCCACACACCGATGGGACAGGGTATTTGGCAATTCCAACATAGATCTCACACTTAAAGCTTTATCCAACACGCGTTGGAGTTGCCGTGCAGAATCTACCAAAGCACTGTGGCAGAACTACAGTAAAATAAAAGCAGCACTACAGGTTATTTCCACTGATGACACAGAGAAACGAGACACACGAACTGAAGCTGACAGTCTAGTGCGGAAGCTGGATTCACTTGAGATGGCCTTCATGGCAGGCTTTTGGGACACTGTTCTGTCCAGATTTCAGGCCACAAGTCTGCAACTTCAAAAAGCAGACATGGACCTTGGTACAGCAGTTAGATTGCTGGAATCTCTGCGCACCTTTGTTCTCTCCCAAAGAGATCTATTTGATCATTTTGAGCAGAAAGCCTTAAACATGTTGGGTGGCACCCCATCTTACAGGGCTGAACGGACGAGGAAACGTAAAAAGTTTGCTGATGAATCAGCATCCCCAGATGTTGTGCTTGAGGGAAGGCAACTGTTTCAAATAGAGACATTTATTGCCTCTATTGATCAACTGAGTTCAAGCCTTAATCACCGTCTGGAGGCCTACAAACATCTGAACAATTTGTTCAGTGTCCTTTTCTCTTTGGATACAGAGTCCAATGCTTCAGTCCTTCACAAGGCCAAGATTCTCACTGAATCATACCCATCTGACCTCAATGAAAGTCTTGGACAGGAGCTTATACAGTTCAAATCTTTTATACAGCTCAACAACACTGATGAGGAGAGGACCCCTTCAGGACTGCTCAAAACAATAATACATTTTGGACTACAGCCTACGTTTCCTAATACATACATTGCGCTACAGATTTTTCTCACTCTACCGGTCAGTAACTGTGAGGGAGAACGCTCATTCTCTCTTTTGTCAAGAGTAAAAAATGAGCTGCGCACAAGAATGACTCAGAAAAGATTAAATGCGTTATCTCTAATGGCAATTGAGAGTGAGCTGACAAGAGAGTTGGACTTCAATGATGTGGTGGATGATTTTGCAAAATTGAAAGCACGAAAGAAACCCCTTGCTTAAAGGTGCACTGTGTAAGATTTTTAGGTTATTTCCAGAATTCACCCATTCACTAATGTTAGGCTACCTGTTTTCATGAATACTTACCACCACCATAAAATTCTAAGTATCCATTATGACTTGGAGAATTGCACTTTTGCCATTTCTGGGAAGTGTCACCTGGATTGTGAAGATAGGATTGACTTTAGGCAGAAGCTTGGTGCTTTCTCTGGCAAACTGAACCTCAAGCTTCATTCTCTGCAGCTTTGCATTCTTGTGCAGACTTTCATCCACAAGGAACTTTTCAACTTCCCCACTATCGTGAAGGGGCCATCAAAAGATTTCAGTGTGTCCAGCATGTCTAGTCTCTTACTCTCCTTTCTTTGAGCCATCTCTTGTTTCTCATCTGCCCTACTCTCGAATTTTGCCTTCATGAATTTACTCCAGTTGAGTTCAACCTCCCTTTTTGCTTGTGCTGCTGCCTTGAAACCTCTGAAGCTCCTGGCTCTTCTGTAAAATTATTGACCTATTGACTGCGTTCAGTGTGCCCAACTTCTTCAGTTTGTAGTCCACCTTGCCACATTGTCTCTCCATCCCAATGTTGTGCACAGGGGTGCCATCAATGTTACTAGCCTGTTCACTGACAGGGTCCATTGGGAAGGTCTCCTCATCCATCCTCTGCCTGGCCAGGACAGTCTTCAGATGGGGCAGCATGAGATCTGTCAGCTGCTTCACTTCATCCAAGTATTCGGCAGCCACGTCTGACACTGAGTTCAGGACATGTCCAGTGCCTGTCCAGCCACTATAGCATTCTTGGAAATGGGCTATCTTGACCTGCATGCAGCCCTTGTACCATGAACTGGCCTACACCTTTCTTTGTGGTGCTCTCCGATGCATGTTATCATTTTACCTTTCTCCTTCTCCTCAAGCTTAACCACAAATAGATACAGACTTTGAGCCTCAATTTGCTGCACAGCTGCCGTTATGCCAATGTGTTTTCCTAAGATATTATTTTATTTTTAATGATAGAAGGGAGGAAAAGGGGGCAAAAATCATGTCCGATTTAGTTTTTTGGGTGGGTTGGGGGGTTTATTTCATGATAGCTACCAACTTCCAATACATAATATCTCTCAAATGACCCAATGCACCATCACTGAAGTGGGCGTAATCATTTTCAAAAATGTTTATTTTTAGGCCATTTATCCCCTCCCCCTGTGTCTGTGTGAAACCTGTGCTTGTCAGTGTCTGTGTGGTATACCTAATAGTGTGTGTGCAGTATGTGCACTCTTCTGTACAGTACAGTGTGCATGTCTGTTCACAGTATACAGTATTTCTTGCATAGTGCGTGCGTGTGTGTGCGCCCACACGCGCGGGGGGTTGAGGGGCCAAGACCATGTCAGGCCCAGGGGGCCAAAATTTCTTAATCCGCCCCTGTATATATATATATATATATATATATATATATATACACATGTATATATATATAAAACACATAAAACACATATATATATATATATATATATATATATATATATATATATATATATGTATATATATATATATATATATATATATATATATATACATATATATATACATATATATATATACATATATATATATATATGTATATATATACATATATATATATATATGTATATATATATATATGTATATATATATATACATATATATATATATATGTATATATATACATATATATATATGTATATATATATATATATATATATATATATATATATATGTATATATATACATATATATATATATGTATATATATATATATATGTATATATATGTATATATATATATATATATATATGTATATATATATATATATATATATATATATATGTATATATATATATATATATATATATATATATATATGTATATATATATATATATATATATATATATATATGTATATATATATATATATATATATATATATATATATATATATATATATATATATATATATATATATATATATATATAAGATAACACATATACATTTCATAACAGTTATATACATATGTACAAAAAATATATGTATATATCTATGTGATGAACGAATTTAATTTGAAAAATTAAACGTATACATATTGTTTAGTTTGTAGCTTTACTCCTCAATATACTGTAGCACCAAATAGCTGTACCTAACATTTTGGCCGGTGAGATTACTCGTCAGTTTTATATGTTCAAAAATATTTATGTATATTTTGTAACTATAAACTCAAAAAGGATTTTGAAAAATGAAACGGTAATCTTTCTAAAAGTCTTGGGGCTTTAATCGTTTCCTTGGCATGGAGCGCTAGCCAATCAAAAGGCAGCTTGTCATCCAGGACGTCACGTGACTAGTTTGTTGACACCGCCATGTTGACAAAAATGGCAGCGACTGAAATGAATGAGACCGGCGTCAGCTTCAAGCCCCATGAACTTTCCGCTCATATTAACCACATGGATATTGAAGGATACGACACAAAACTTACTCGGTTAAACATAACCGACCCTTATAATGCGCCCAGCGAGTTTTTTACGTCTATCAAGTCAGCCACAGCGAAGGACAAAGTCCCAGACCTACAGTATCCGGACATATACAACTACCTCATTAACTTTCTCTCGTCCTACTCAGGAGAATCTTTGAAAGACTACAAATGTCTAGAGGGGTACAAATGGACAACGTCTGGATTCGTTACGAACCTTCAACTTTGGTGCCTACCAGCTAAAAACAGCGTCGTCATCACCGGAAGCGTAAGTGTAGCCTCGCGTTAGCATCAAGCTAATGCTGGTTTACTGACCCTTTCATCATCGTCATTTATTTTTATTCCTTTCATGAAAATGCATATATACAAGCCACGTACAGTTCACACTTTCATTGTTTTTTTTGTTTCTTATACATTTCCATTAGGGATGTCCGATAATGGCTTTTTGCCGATATCCGAAATTCCGATATTGTCCAACTCTTAATTACCGATACAGATATCAACCGATACCGATATATACAGTCGTGGAATTAACACATTATTATGCCTAATTTGGACAACCAGGTATGGTGAAGATAAGGTCCTTTTTTTAAAAATTAATAAAATAAGATAAATAAATTAAAAACATTTTCTTGAACAAAAAAGAAAGTAAAACAATATAAAAACTAGGGCTGTGAATCTTTGGGTGTCCCACGATTCGATTCAATATCGATTCTTGGGGTCACGATTCGATTCAAAATCGATTTTTTTTAATTCAACACGATTCTCGATTCAAAAACGATTTTTTTCCCGATTCCAAAGGATTCTCTATTCATTCAATACATAGGATTTCAGCAGGATCTACCCCAGTCTGCTGACATGCAAGCAGAGTAGTAGATTTTTGTAAAAAACTTTTATAATTGTAAAGGACAATGTTTTATCAACTGATTGCAATAATGTACATTTGTTTTAACTATTAAATGAACAAAAAATATGACTTATTTTATCTTTATGAAAATATTGGACACAGTGTGTTGTCAAGCTTATGAGATGCGATGCAAGCGTAAGCCACTGTGACACTATTGTTCTTTTTTTTTATTTTTATAAATGTCTAATAATGTCAAAGAGGGATTTTTAATCACTGCTATGTTGAAATTGTAACTAATATTGATACTGTTGTTGATAATATTCATTTTTGTTTCACTACTTTTGGTTTGTTCTGTGTCGTGTTTGTGTCTCCTCTCAATTGCTCTGTTTATTGCAGTTCTGAGTGTTGCTGGGTCGGGTTTGGTTTTGGAATTGGATTGCATTGTTATGGTATTGCTGTGTATTGTTTTGTTGGATTGATTAATTTAAAAAAATAAAAATAACAAATTTAAAAAAAAAAAAAAATTAAAAAAAAAAATCGCTTTTTAAAAAATGAGAATCGATTCTGAATCGCACAACGTGCGAATCGCAATTCGAATTCGAATCGATTTTTTCCCACACCCCTAATAAAAACAGTTACATAGAAACTAGTAATTAATGAAAATGAGTAAAATTAACTGTTAAAGGTTAGTACTATTAGTGGACCAGCAGCACGCACAATCATGTGTGCTTACGGACTGTATCCCTTGCAGACTGTATTAATATATATTGATATATAATGTAGGAACCAGAATATTAATAACAGAAAGAAACAACCCTTTTGTTTGAATGAGTGTAAATGGAGGAGGGAGTTTTTTTGGGTTGGTGCACTAATTGTAAGTGTATCTTGTGTTTTTTATTTAATAAAAAATAAAAAACGATACAGATGATAAAAAAAACGATACCGATAATTTCCGATATTACATTTTGAAGCATTTATCATGGAAATTAGAGATGTCCGATAATATTGGCAGGCCGATATTATCGGACATCTCTAATTTCCATGATCAGAAAGGTACGGCGCCCCTATGGAGGGAAAAAATTGTTTTGCAAGATCTCGCAAAAGTTTTTTTTTTTCTATGTCAGAGAACCGGAAGTAAAACAGACACAGCGATAGTGAACCGGAAGTGAAACAGACAAAGCGATGGAGGAGCCTACCCGTCATCCGTGGGAGAAGATTATTGATTTCTATTTTAGTTTTGGCCAACATATAAAGACATCAAATCGTATTATGGTCCCACAACAGAGCACGGATGATGTGTCTGTTTCACTTCCGGTTCACCATCGCTGTATCTGTTTTACTTCCGGTTCACTGACATAGGAAAAAAACCTTTTGCGAGATATCGCTAAAAGTGTTGAGTGATCTCGCAAAAAGTATTGCGAGATCTCGCTAAACATCCATGTCCCTTTAGGGGCTCCGTAGAAAGGAGCAGATGGAAGAATATCCATCCATCCATTTCCTACCGCTTATTCCCTCCGGGGTCGCAGGGGGCGCTGGAGCCTATCTCAGCTACAATCGTGCGGAAGGCGGGGTACACCCTGGACAAGTCGCCACCTCATCGCAGGGCCAACACAGATAGACAGACAACATTCAAGAATAATATTCTCATATTTATCTGCCCCCTTTTTTAACACAAATTATTTTAGATGACTCTATCACTGTTCCCTCCACCAACACCCGAACTCCAACATACTTTTTAATTTTCGTTTAAGCATTTTCACAATGACACGTCCAATCACAATCCAAAATCAGTCTGATATAATGCTAGTTGTCTCTTTTTGTAACTCTTTTTAAATTCAAAAATATTCTTGCAACTTTTTAAGTCTTTCTTTAGAGAATTCCGTGCTTTCACACCAGCAACAGACAAGCACATTTGTTATTTCTGCACAATAACTTCAATAAGGTAGAATAATTGAGCAATATAACATTCTCATTGTATTATACGGGAAACTGTAATTAACCTTGTTCAAAATAAATAAGCTTTTAGGTACCTTATTTTTCACATGCAATATGCGTTTCCATGTCAACTTTTCATCTAGGATGACCCCAAGAAATCTGATTTCAGACACCTTCTCAATTTTCACATTGTTTATGGATAAACTAACTTCTACCTTTCTATTATTACTGAATACCATAAATTTAGTATTTTCCAAATTTAAAGATAATTTACTTACATCAAACCATAATTTTAGTTTAACTATTTCCTTTTCAATATTATCAGCTAAGATTTTCAAGTTATCTCCTGAACAGTATAAGTTTGTATCGTCTGCGAATAATACGTACTGTAAAAATTTTGGAACCTCACAAATATAATTTATATATAAAATAAAAAGTTTGGGTCCTAAAATCGAACCTTGTGCAGGGTTCGTACGGATGCTTAAAAACCTTGAAAATGCTTGAATTTTAATGTTGTGTTTTCAATGTTTGAATAATGCTTACATTTTGGGTGAAGTGCTTGGAAATGTTGATCATATTTCTCGGCAGTCTGACTCGATAGGCTAATTATAAAATGGAAAAAAATTAAATAATTTTCCTTAAAAATGAAAGCTACACGCTTGATCTGTTGGCTTTGCACGAGCCCTTACATTAGGTGGTTGTCATGCCAGAGCCGTATATACGACTCTGTGTCGCCCCCAAGAGGACAGTAGTGCATTTGGTCCATTGTCATTTTAATGAACATTGGATGGAAAATGACAAATACACACTTTGGATACAACGTGGACTAAATCCATGTGTAGACTGCTGCAAAGTATGCAAAAAGGAAATCCAGCTTTTCACAATGGGAGAGTCTGCTCTCTCTAGTCATATGAAAGGTAAGCCACAGAGATTACTAGCCCTACAAGTTAACTAACGTTAGCTAAAGTTTTGTTTTCTAACCTTTTGGTACATGCTAGACCTAAACTGTGAGATCAGCGCTAGATTACATGTTAATTACGGACAGTTATTACGAGCTATGAAAGGAAAAAAGCGAGCGTTTGTCAATGATAAATTATAATGTTAAGAACTTCCCTCAACTAAAAATCGATTTGTTATCATAGCCACATTTATAAGGCTAGATGTGCTTAATGAAAGGTGACTGAGGTGAACAAACAAAATATTTTCCTTAAATGTATCATCCTTATATTAACGTGGAATAGTTTAGTTAATAAATGAGTGAAATTGACATTTTAAAGGTTGCCTGTATTTATATCACATTATGCAGTTTACAAGCACACATATGGTGTGAATCAATCTGTGCTGTTCGATGTCATTGAGTGCTGCAAGTCAGAAAAAGAACAAGAAATGTGAAAAACGTCACAAATGGAGACACGTTTTCAAACACCAATGACATTGAATAGTCTACATAAACACTGCTTTATTTTCTATGCCCCATTCAGTTAATGATAACTGATGTTAGGCTTAGGTTTTACCAGATTTTCTGTATTTTTCCTTCAGACAGCGTTTGGTGACCTCAAACAACAAGGCTATGGATTTATTCACACTGGTTTTCGCCTTTTGAAGGGTACTGGAAAAACTGGAAAATTGATCTTGAAAGTCCTTAAAAAGTGCTTGAATTTGGCCATGGAAAAGGTGTACGAACGCTGCTTGTGGAATTCCATTCTGACCTATAATCATCAATCTCAACATATTGCTGTCATTGTGGTAAATAGCTGGTTAACCCCTCCTCCACACCCCTGATTGTAAATAATGTAAATAATTCAATGTGATTATCTTGTGTGATGACTGTATTATGATGATAGTATATATGATAGTATATATCTGTATCATGAATCATTTTAAGTGGACCCCGACTTAAACAAGTTGAAAAACTTATTCGGGTGTTACCATTTAGTGGTCAATTGTACGGAATATGTACTTCACTGTGCAACCTACTAATAAAAGTCTCAATCAATCAATCAATCTAGTACAACTCCTCTAACTCCGTAAGTATATAATTTAGAAATGAGAATTTGATCATCTATAGCAGTGTTTTTCAACCACTAGTGCCGTGAAATACAGTCTGGTGTGCCGTGGGAGTTTATGTAATTTCACCTAATTGGGTTAAAAATATTTTTTGCACACAAGTAATTATAATCCGTAAATAATGTGCCGTTGTTGAGTTGCCTGTATTGTCTAGAGCTCGGCAGAGTAACTATGTTATACTCATCCGTATCAGTAGGTGGCAGCTACCACCCTAAACTAACACCCTCCCCGGATTGCTAATAATCAAATGTAAACAATCAAATGCAGATACTTTTTCTTATGCCTTCTCTCTCTCTCTCTCTCTCTCTCTCTCTCTCTCTCCACTACTTGCTGTCCAAATCCTACCCCAAGCCCCCCCCTCCACACCCCTGATTGTAAATAATGTAAATAATTCAATGTGATTATCTTTTATGATGATAGTATATATCTGATAGTATATATCTGTATCATGAATCAATTTAAGTGGACCCTGACTTAAACAAGTTGAAAAACTTATTCGGGTGTTACCATTTAGTGGTCAATTGTAAGGAATATGTACTTCACTGTGCAACCTACTAATAAAAGTCTCAATCAACCAAAAAAAAAAAAAAAGCATGTAGCTAATTGCTTTGTAGATGTCGGAAACACATCGCGTCGTGATCACAATATGCAGACGACAGCGGGAAGCTGCGTGCAGGTACTAAGGTATCTTATGCTTAAACCAAAAATAAACAAAAGGCGAGTGCCAATAAGAAAAAGGCATTGAAGCTAAGGCATGGCTATGCAAAATGAAACTAAAACTGAACTAGCTGCAAAGTAAACAAAACACAAAATGCTGGACGACAGCAAAGACTTACAGTGTGTGGAGCAGAGACGGCGTCCACAAAGTACATCCGTACATGACAATCAACAATGTCCCCACGAAGAAGGAAAGCGTCCGCACAACTTAAATAGTCTGGATTGCGAAAACAAAGCAGGTGTGGAGAATAGCGCTCGAGGAAGACATGAAACTGCAACAGGAAAATACCAACAAAACAGGGAAAAAAAACACCAAAATTGGAGCGCAAGACAAGGACTAAAACACTACACACAGGAAAACAGCAAAAAACTCAAAATAAGTCACGGCGTTATGTGACATGTGGTGACAGTACACCCACTTTGAGAAAAAAGCTATAGTGATGCATGCTTGGTTATGGTTTGCATTCATATCCAACAATTGCGAGAACTACTTTTTATTCTCAATATCGGCTACTGAGTTTAGTTTTTTAATGATTTCTGCTTGTGGTGTGCCTCAGGATTTTTTCAATGAAAAAAATGTGCCTTGGCTCAAAAAAGGTTGAAAAACACTATAGTGTCGAATGCCTTCTTGAAGGCAATGAACACTCCTGTTGTGTATTTATTTTGATCAATTGCAGTTGTAATTTTCTTCAATCATTTTCATGATGGCCAAGCTTGTAGACCTATTTGATCGAAATCCATACTGATTTTCATTTGCCGTATTTTTTCGGACTACAAGTCGCAGTTTTTTTCTTAGTTTGGCCGGGGGTGCGACTTATACTCAGGAGCGACTTATGTGTGAAATTATTAACACATTACCGTAAAATATCAAATAATATTATTTAGCTCATTCACGTAAGAGACTAGACGTATAAGATTTCATCGGATTTAGCGATTAGGAGTTTTTGATTGATTGATTGAAACTTTTATTAGTAGATTGCACAGTGAAGTACATATTCCTTACAGTTGACCACTAAATGGTAACACCCGAATAAGTTTTTCAACTTGTTTAAGTCGGGGTCCACTTAAATTGATTCATGATACAGATGTATACTATTTTCATAATACAGTCATCACACAAGATAATCATCAGAGTATATACATTGAATTATTTACATGATTTACAATCCGGGATGTGGGATATGGAGGGGGGTTTAGGTTTGGTTGGTATCAACACTTCAGTCATCAACAATTGCATCATCAGAGAAATGGACATTGGAACAGTGTAGGACTGACTTGGTAGGATATGTACAGCAAGTAGTGGACACAGAGAGAGATCAGGGGCCGTACTTATCAAGCTTCTTAGAATTACTCCTAAGAAGTCTGCTAAGAGTTGACTTAAGAGTAAATAAATTCTTCGCTGAAAGCTGCACTTAAAAGTTAGTTATCAAGCGTCTTACTCACACTTTCAGCGAAGTGTAGGACTGAATCTTAAGTGTCACACTCAGAGCTGAATTACGACATTACTATGTGCCGTAAACGGAATTTTAGGTGACGTAATTTCTGTGTCCATAGAAATGACCAATCACGGAAGGGAATCCGTTGTCTAAGAATAAAGAAATATTTTGGAAATATTTAAGTGGACAATGGGAGTGTATATTTTGACAATAAACTACAAAATAATACAAAACAAACTAGTCCCCGCCGGCACTCACGCTACCGCTCCCTCTCTTCTATCGCCCACACACTCACTGACGTCACTCACCTCACGGCCACACACATACGCTACTGTCATAACATTTTCTTTCCAATTCATTAATTAGGCAACTAATTTGAAACTGGTGTGGGTGGCTCTATATATACTAGCCCACTGCAGACACATGCAGAAATCAACAAGGAATCGAAAAGTATTACATCTGTGACAAAAATAATATCCGCTCTGTCTAAACGATACAGTTTGATCAGCTGCTCGTCATCAAAAAAAACAAAAAACACTGTTCCGTTCCCTGAACGTTCGCGCACGTCTCTCTCGCCTCAGTGCCATCCCCTGCTGGCAACTCCTAACCACTTAAGACACCTCTGAAGGTCTCTTAAATATCGTGGAGAGTAGGAGTGATTCTTAGACTTAAGAACGTTGATAAAAAGCTTTTATTCTTAAGTTTGAGAGTAGGACTAAATTTCGCAAATTCTCAGGACTTAAGTGTAAAATGGCACTCTAAGAAGCTTGATAAGTACGGCCCCAGATATTATAAGAAAAAGTGTCTACATTTGATTATTTACATTTGATTATTTACAATCCGTAGAGGTATGATGAGGAAGGAAGGGTGTTAGTTTAGGGTTGAAGTTGCCTGGAGGTGTTCTTTTAGTGCGGTTTTGAAGGAGGATAGAGATGCCCTTTCTTTTACACCTGTTGGGAGTGCATTCCATATTGATGTGGCATAGAAAGAGAATGATTGTTTGGTAAACGTATAGCATGTTCTATATGTTATAGTTATTTGAATGACTCTTACCATAATATGTTACGTTAACATACCAGGCACGTTCTCAGTTGGTTATTTATGCCTCATATAACGTACACTTATTCAGCCTGTTGTTCACAATTTTTTATTTATTTTAAATTGCCTTTCAAATGTCTATTCTTGGTGTTGGGTTTTATCAAATAAATTTCCCCAAAAAATGCGGCTTATACTCCAGTGCGACTTATATATGTTTTTTTCTTTCTTTATTATGCATTTTCGGCCGGTGCGACTTATACTCCGGAGCGACTTATACTCCGAAAAATACGGTAATATTTTATGTTTTTTAATAAAGCAGTCTAATTTATTAACAAACAGTTTTTCAAGCACTTTTGAAAATTGAGATAGGAGAGATACTGGTCTATAATTACCAAATGTATGTTTATCTCCAGTTTTAAAGAAAGGTATGACCTTAGCTGTTTTCATACTGTCTGGCAAAACTCCTACTTTAAAAGAACAATTAATTATATTATGTAATGGTTTAATGATGCAATCAATTGTCTTTTTTAATTATTTTCTTTGGATCTTCCAGGTGCGTCATAATTCCCAAAAGATGGCTGACCCCGCATTGAAGCCCTGGGTGTTAGTGAGGAATGATGGAGTTGTGTTAGGAGCCCACTGCCATTGCACCACAGGACGTGGGGAGAGCTGCTCCCACGTATCAGCTGTGTTGTTCAGTGTGTGGCAGCACAACAATGGACGGCAGGAAGACTCTCAAAAGTGCAAGCGGTGCAAACCAAGTCCGGAGTCTTTGCAAAAAATGGTAGCTAAGCAAGGCAAGGACTTAAATTTTACTCACTCAAAAGTTGACTCGTCCATTCGTCTAGCTGTCCCACCTCTGACCCCGGATGAGCAAACCCAGCTTTATAGCAGACTCAGCAAATGCTGCAGACAGGATGGAGGTGCCGTCAAGCCAGCGGTTCTCTCCGTCGTCCGAGACTACGCCTCAGCCTACGTCCCGAAAACCGTCATGCTCAATCCACCCGAACTCCTCACAGATCCCAGCGATAACCAGGCGGGGGATCTCATCCTGGAAGAGTTACCCTCGCTGAGGTAACGGTCTGCAGTGGTGCTACTGTCGTGAGCCCAAAGTCGGGACCATGTTGGTCTGTGAGTCCGGTTTTTGTCCGGTGGAGAAGTTTCACCAAACCTGTCTTGGCATAACGAGAGTTCTAACTCCTTGGATGTGTCCTACCTGCAGAAATATCATCAATGCACAAAGGAACATCAACATAAGTCAGTGATAGGGTTGTTTTGATACCAAAATATATTTCGGTACTTTTCAAAATTAAAGGTGACCACAAAAAAATCATTATTGCCTTTATTATAACGGAAAATCTTATGCTACATTAAACATATGTTTCTTATTGCAATCAAATAACAGTTTTTGCATTAAACAACATAGTAAACATCCTAGTAAGCAAGCAAACCGGTAACAAAGCCTCCTAAAAAATTATTCCAGAGTGTGGCCACCACTGCTGCTCACTGCTCCCCTCACCCCGCAGGGGATGGGTCAAATGCAGAGGGTAATTTCACCACACCTAGTGTGTGTGACTGTCAGTGGTACTTTAACTTGAATTGGCTGCTGACGTATGCAGTAATATATTGTTTCTCATTTTATTAACTTGTCTAAATTATGAGGGACAAGTGGTAGAAAATTGATTATTAATCTGTTTGTTCATTTACTGTTAATATCTCCTTACTTTCTGTTTCAACATGTTCCATCTACACTTCTGTTAAAATGCAATACGCACCTATTCTTCTGTTCCTTGATACTTTACATAGATTTTGGGTGATACTAGAAATTTGGGTATCGCTCCGATACCAAGTAGTTACAGGGTCATACATTGGTCATATTTAAAATTTCCTGAGTTTATCAACAAAAGATTTTGTGATAATAAAATATATCCATGTAATCATATCGACTATATAAGGCTCTTGTACTTGGTATCGTTACAAGCTATATTTGTGGCGATCCACCCATTTTTACATTCAGGAGTGCTAGCATGCTGTTAGCGAAGAGCTATGGTATCCTTTTACGGTGCTTAGTGAAGAAGCATGTTGAGCCATTCCTCGTCCTGCGGGGAATAAACGTAGTTTATTTGTCACCATGGTGGCGAGGATTAGTTATTTAGAAGTAGCTAAAACACTTTGTGGACGAACGTTAGATACTAGCTAGGACCACTTAAAGAGCGTCGCTTCAGTGTCCTTAGCTTCACCTTTATCGTTAGTTTTAAGCCAAAATACGTGCATTTTCCTCTCTTCTTTCTCCACATTGTTTCTGCTTGCAAGTGGTCTGTTCGTGTGTTGATGCTGACATCAAGCGCATGAAAAAAAGTACCGGTGTTTTTCAAAGGCAGTATAGTACCTTTTTAATAGTACCGCGGTACTTTAGTAGTACCTGTACATCGTACAACCCTTGTCAATAGTGATGTAAATTAAGGATGTATCGCACAATTTTTGTGAAATGTGATAGCCATTGCCAATTAATGCATTTTATTGCCAATCACAAATGGAATACCACTATTTAATTGTAGTACTCCAGCTAATTGTGTCTCCATACACAGTGTGGAGCCGTTCCTCTAAACCAGTTCTTCTGAATTAGTTTGTTAGGCCCCTCCCCCCGAGAAAGAAGAAAACATTTTGCACCCCCTCCTCTCCCCACCGTGACCATAAATAGTATAATTTGTCTATAAAATTGGTATAAGTACACCTCTGCATAACATTGTATTCGTAGCGTTAAAAAAAAGAAAAAGGAAAGATAAACTTACAACTTCATTAGCATTGTTTTTTAGTTTGTAACAGAAAATTTGCCTGAAATAAAAAAAAAGGAATCCTTATTTAAATTATAAAACATTTTTGACCAACTTGAACCATTTAATACTGGAAAATTAAATTTAGCAAATACATCAGCAACATTAACTCAGGAGCACAATATATAAAACACTTTAACTTACCAAACAAAAATGAATAAAACAATATGGGCTGATTTTTTTTTTTTTTTTTTAATAAAATGAAGGCTACATGAGCATGTTTTGTAGTGCAATGCATGTTTTCTGGGGTCAAGTGTGAGGGCCACTATTTAAGATGGCAAATAAACTGCATTTATTTGCATCAAAAGTATCATTATCCCTGGAGGATGAGGCTGAACATGTTACACACAGAGGAAGAGAATAAGGAAGTGGTTTGAATATTATGCTGATATTGTTGTCAATAGCACTTACATTTTAAAGATTTACAGCTGATACATGTGATTGGTATCGGCCGAGCTCACTCATGGACGATTGGAATCGGCAGCATAAAACCCAGATCGGAACATCCCTAAGGTGAATAACCTTGTATCAAACCTATAGTTCAGGGGTGTCAAACTCATTTTAGATCGGGGTCCACATGGAAAAAAATCTACTCCCAAATGGGCCGGACTGGTAAAATCGTGGCACAATAACTTAAAAATAAAGACAACTTCAGATTGGTTTCTTTGTTTAAAAATAGAACAAGTAGATTCTGAAAATGTACAAATCATAATGTTGTTGGGTTTTTAGTACACTTACATGTCAATAGTATTCTCTTTGTCATATTTTCTGAATACGTTATGTGATAATGTTCATCAGTCAAGTCATTGGTGTTAATTTTCAATCTATCAAGATTAAAAAAATGATATCAAAATTAAATTACAGGATGCTATTTATGTAGTTTGCTCAATTTCCTCGACTGGTGCACTAACATGTGGTTTATTTTGTACATATGTAGCATCATCTACAAAGATACAAAGAATTGCTATTGCGACATCCAGTGGACACATTTAGAACAACGGTTTCTTTCATTCAGAAATTTCAGGTTAATTTTTATACTTAGCAAACTCATCCCACGGGCCGGATAAAACCTGTTCGCGGGCCTGATCCGGTCCTCGGGCTGTACGTTTGACACCCCTGCTATAGTTGGTGGCTGTGAAACACTAGTTTCTCTTGTCAAAAGCGAAACAGATATGTTTAGTTTTCTGTTTATTTACAAACACAAAACAAAATATCCACTTTTGAGAGAATGTGCAGTGGCAACTACTCATCTACCCTTCTTAATACCAACATGTTCCTTTGCTTAAATAAAGCAGTTACTGAAAAGATACCACCGATTCTGAGGCGTTTGTAAGCGCGCAACATATATTTACAATTTTGTCGAGAAGAGTCATGCCTTCTTGATCGATGCGAGTGTAGCCTTTAGGGACAGTACTTTGCAAAATGCTGTATTTATGACGGAGAACCCCAATTATGCTCTCAATGTGTTTCCTGAGAGTTGCCAGGCACTCGGTGTCCCCCAAGTCAACGGGATCCAATTGTCCTTTGCCAAGAGCTAATGCTGTGATTCTAATGTCAGCTGGATAGGAATGTTCACTCTCACCGACGATAAAACCTCGGTCGGCTAAGACTAAGTCACCTGGAAGCAAATTGCATAAAAACTTGCTTTGCTTTATGATTAACTTATCACTTATGCGACCTCCCCGGCCATTGGAAAGGAAGCAAATTGAGCCTTGTGGACAAATGGCTAATAAGTATTTCATGGTATAACATGACTGGTATGCTGAGTAACACAGTGCACTGTTTATCAAGTTACTTGGTTTCTCTAAGACTATGTCAAAAACGTCAATAATGCACACCGTCTTTTCGAAGGGACTGTTCCGAAATGCACACGGGAGAGACTTTCTTAAAGACTCCCTGTCCGGCCATTTGACTAAGCTTGACACCAGCCGACAATCCATGACGTTTACACAACGGTTGAAAAGCTGGGAAACGGCGGTCGAATCCACTGCAAAGTAATAGGCAAGAAAGTCAAAAGACAAGTTAAGTCTGAGCTTGATCAAAGTTAGCATGAACTGCTGAAAGGACGTCAGGTACGACGCAGGGTTAAGGAAAGGAGCCACAAAGTGAAAAAGCGTCATCAGGACAGAAAATGTCGGCAGACCGGTGAGCGCGGTCACCTTTCCGTCGTCGTTTTTCAGAGTCATCTCGTTTAGTTCAACTCGGTTCATTTTGTCTTTTAGCAACTCATTTTCAGTCCTCAGAGCCTGACATTCTGACTCCAGGGATTGGATGAGTCTCTGACAGTCTTCGCTATAACACGGCAGAGTCGCTGTGCTCTCCTGATAATCAGGAGTGGATGGAAGCTCGTTGTGGGGGGGTGTCTCTGGAGATTCTCTTATAGGAATGTCAACTTCTACGGGACCGCCTTCGTCGGCCGTGTCGGTTACAGAGTCGTCCGCTGATGCTACAGGGGGCGATTTTCTTTCCTGATTAATTTCTTGGTGTTTGCTCTTCTGCCGTCTGTTGAAAACAACCAGCTGCCTTTGCCTTGCACTCCTCCTCCTCCTCCTCTTCTGCGGGGATGGCACATGTTTAAAGATTGCTGGCACAAAATCTGGTGACCTCTGGTTGTTACTCTTTCTCCCTGAAACAAAAGCAAGTAACAGGTTAGATTTCATTCAATTTGACTCACCAGTATCAACACAATGTTCGGTCAGATATTTCCCACCTTCCTTCCAAGAAATACAGGATCTTGCATTAAAGCAACAACTTTATTTAACTTTTTTGTGTGCTGTGAATTAGGGCTGAATGATTATTTTGATTGGTATTGTAATCACGATTATTTATTAATTTGAATTCATTTCTTGTACCACCAAAACACAACTTTGTAGTTAAAAAAACTGATATAAATTACTAATAAATAAACCAAAATAAGCAACATATTAGTAATAATAAATTAAAATAACATGTTACTAGTTGTGTATGGTGGCCATGTTGACGGGAGAGTCAGGTGACTAGTTGTGTTTGGTGGCCATGTTGGCAGGAGAGTCAGGTGACTAGTTGTGTTTGGTGGCCATGTTGGCAGGAGAGTCCGGTGACTGGTTATGTTTGGTGGCCATGTTGGCAGGAAAGTCAGGTGACTAGTTGTGTTTGGTGGCCATGTTGGCAGGAAAGTCAGGTGACTAGTTGTGTTTGGTGGCCATGTTGGCAGGAGAGTCAGGTGACTAGTTGTGTTTGGTGGCCATGTTGGCAGGAGAGTCAGGTGACTAGTTGTGTTTGGTGGCCATGTTGGCAGGAGAGTCAGGTGACTAGTTGTGTTTGGTGGCCATGTTGGCCGGAAAGTCAGGTGACTAGTTGTGTTTGGTGGCCATGTTGGCAGGAAAGTCAGGTGACTAGTTGTGTTTGGTGGCCATGTTGGCAGGAGAGTCAGGTGACTAGTTGTGTTTGGTGGCCATGTTGGCAGGAGAGTCAGGTGACTAGTTGTGTTTGGTGGCCATGTTGGCAGGAGAGTCAGGTGACTAGTTGTGTTTGGTGGCCATGTTGGCAGGAGAGTCAGGTGACTAGTTGTGTTTGGTGGCCATGTTGGCAGGAGAGTCAGGTGACTAGTTGTGTTTGGTGGACATGTTGGCAGGAGAGTCAGGTGACTAGTTGTGTTTGGTGGCCATGTTGGCAGGAAAGTCAGGTGACTAGTTGTGTTTGGTGGCCATGTTGGCAGGAGAGTCAGGTGACTAGTTGTGTTTGGTGGCCATGCTGGCAGGAGAGTCAGGTGACTAGTTTTAGTTTGGTGGCCATGTTGGCAGGAGAGTCAGGTGACTAGTTGTGTTTGGTGGCCATGTTGGCAGGAGAGAAACGTGACTAGTTGTGTTTGGTGGCCGTGTTGGCAGGAGAGTCAGGTGACTAGTTGTGTTTGGTGGCCATGTTGGCAGGAGAGTCAGGTGACTAGTTGTTTGGTGGCCATGTTGGCAGGAGAGTCAGGTGACTAGTTGTGTTTGGTGGCCATGTTGGCAGGAGAGTCAGGTGACTAGTTATGTTTGGTGGCCATGTTGTTAGGAGAGTCAGGTGACTGGTTGTGTTTGGTGGCCATGTTAGCGGGAGAGTCAGGTGACTAGTTTTGTTTGGTGGCCATGTTGGCAGGAGAGTCAGGCGACTAGTTTTGTTTGGTGGCCGTGTTGGCAGGAGAGTCAGGTGACTAGTTGTGTTTGGTGGCCATGTTGGCAGGAGAGTCAGGCCACTAGTTTTGTTTGGTGGCCGTGTTGGCTGGAGAGTCAGGTGACTAGTTGTGTTTGGTGGCCATGTTGGCAGAAGAGAAACGTGACTAGTTGTGTTTGATGACCATGTTGGCAGGAGAGTCAGGTGACTAGTTGTGTTTGGTGGCCGTGTTGGCAGGAGAGTCAGGTGACTGGTTGTGTTTGGTGGCCATGTTAGCGGGAGAGTCAGGTGACTAGTTTTGTTTGGTGGCCATGTTGGCAGGAGAGTCAGGCGACTAGTTTTGTTTGGTGGCCGTGTTGGCAGGAGAGTCAGGTGACTAGTTGTGTTTGGTGGCCATGTTGGCAGGAGAGTCAGGCGACTAGTTTTGTTTGGTGGCCGTGTTGGCTGGAGAGTCAGGTGACTAGTTGTGTTTGGTGGCCATGTTGGCAGAAGAGAAACGTGACTAGTTGTGTTTGATGACCATGTTGGCAGGAGAGTCAGGTGACTAGTTGTGTTTGGTGGCCATGTTGGCAGGAGAGTCAGGTGACTAGTTGTGTTTGGTGGCCATGTTGGCAGGAGAGTCAGGTGACTAGTTGTGTTTGGTGGCCATGTTGGCAGGAGAGTCAGGCGACTAGTTTTGTTTGGTGGCCGTGTTGGCTGGAGAGTCAGGTGACTAGTTGTGTTTGGTGGCCATGTTGGCAGAAGAGAAACGTGACTAGTTGTGTTTGATGACCATGTTGGCAGGAGAGTCAGGTGACTAGTTGTGTTTGGTGGCCGTGTTGGCAGGAGATTCAGGTGACTAGTTGTGTTTGGTGGCCATGTTAGCAGGAGAGTCAGGTGAC
Source organism: Entelurus aequoreus (assembly GCF_033978785.1). Taxonomy (NCBI): domain Eukaryota; kingdom Metazoa; phylum Chordata; class Actinopteri; order Syngnathiformes; family Syngnathidae; genus Entelurus; species Entelurus aequoreus. The sequence goes on from NC_084744.1 coordinate 48,691,308, forward strand.
TAGTTGTGTTTGATGACCATGTTGGCAGGAGAGTCAGGTGACTAGTTGTGTTTGGTGGCCGTGTTGGCAGGAGATTCAGGTGACTAGTTGTTTGGTGGCCATGTTGGCAGGAGAGTCAGGTGGCTAGTTGTGTTTGGTGGCCATGTTGGCAGGAGAGTCAGGTGACTAGTTGTGTTTGATGACCATGTTGGCAGGAGAGTCAGGTGACTAGTTGTGTTTGGTGGCCGTGTTGGCAGGAGATTCAGGTGACTAGTTGTGTTTGGTGGCCATGTTGGCAGGAGAGTCAGGTGACTAGTTGTTTGGTGGCCATGTTGGCAGGAGAGTCAGGTGACTAGTTGTGTTTGGTGGCCATGTTGGCAGGAGAGTCAGGTGACTAGTTGTGTTTGGTGGCCATGTTGTTAGGAGAGTCAGGTGACTAGTTGTGTTTGGTGGCCATGTTGGCAGGAGAGTCAGGTGACTAGTTGTTTGGTGGCCATGTTGGCAGGAGAGTCAGGTGACTAGTTGTGTTTGGTGGCCATGTTGGCAGGAGAGTCAGGTGACTAGTTGTTTGGTGGCCATGTTGGCAGGAGAGTCAGGTGACTAGTTGTGTTTGGTGGCCATGTTGGCAGGAGAGTCAGGTGACTGGTTGTGTTTGGTGGCCATGTTAGCGGGAGAGTCAGGTGACTAGTTTTGTTTGGTGGCCATGTTGGCAGGAGAATCAGGCGACTAGTTTTGTTTGGTGGCCGTGTTGGCAGGAGAGTCAGGTGACTAGTTGTGTTTGGTGGCCATGTTGGCAGGAGAGTCAGGCGACTAGTTTTGTTTGGTGGCCGTGTTGGCTGGAGAGTCAGGTGACTAGTTGTGTTTGGTGGCCATGTTGGCAGAAGAGAAACGTGACTAGTTGTGTTTGATGACCATGTTGGCAGGAGAGTCAGGTGACTAGTTGTGTTTGGTGGCCGTGTTGGCAGGAGATTCAGGTGACTAGTTGTGTTTGGTGGCCATGTTGGCAGGAGAGTCAGGTGACTAGTTGTGTTTGGTGGCCATGTTGGCAGGAGAGTCAGGTGACTAGTTGTGTTTGGTGGCCATGTTGGCAGGAGAGTCAGGCGACTAGTTTTGTTTGGTGGCCGTGTTGGCTGGAGAGTCAGGTGACTAGTTGTGTTTGGTGGCCATGTTGGCAGAAGAGAAACGTGACTAGTTGTGTTTGATGACCATGTTGGCAGGAGAGTCAGGTGACTAGTTGTGTTTGGTGGCCGTGTTGGCAGGAGATTCAGGTGACTAGTTGTGTTTGGTGGCCATGTTAGCAGGAGAGTCAGGTGACTAGTTGTGTTTGATGACCATGTTGGCAGGAGAGTCAGGTGACTAGTTGTGTTTGGTGGCCGTGTTGGCAGGAGATTCAGGTGACTAGTTGTTTGGTGGCCATGTTGGCAGGAGAGTCAGGTGGCTAGTTGTGTTTGATGACCATGTTGGCAGGAGAGTCAGGTGACTAGTTGTGTTTGGTGGCCGTGTTGGCAGGAGATTCAGGTGACTAGTTGTGTTTGGTGGCCATGTTGGCAGGAGAGTCAGGTGACTAGTTGTTTGGTGGCCATGTTGGCAGGAGAGTCAGGTGACTAGTTGTGTTTGGTGGCCATGTTGGCAGGAGAGTCAGGTGACTAGTTGTGTTTGGTGGCCATGTTGTTAGGAGAGTCAGGTGACTAGTTGTGTTTGGTGGCCATGTTGGCAGGAGAGTCAGGTGACTAGTTGTTTGGTGGCCATGTTGGCAGGAGAGTCAGGTGGCTAGTCGTGTTTGGTGGCCATGTTGGCAGGAGAGTCAGGTGACTAGTTTTGTTTGGTGGCCATGTTGGCAGGAGAGTCAGGTGACTAGTTTTGTTTGGTGGCCATGTTGGCAGGAGAGTCAAGCGACTAGTTTTGTTTGGTGGCCATGTTGGCAGGAGAGTCAGGTGACCAGTTGTGTTTGGTGGCCATGTTGGCAGAAGAGAAACGTGACTAGTTGTGTTTGATGACCATGTTGGCAGGAGAGTCAGGTGACTAGTTGTGTTTGGTGGCCGTGTTGGCAGGAGATTCAGGTGACTAGTTGTGTTTGGTGGCCATGTTGGCAGGAGAGTCAGGTGACTAGTTGTGTTTGGTGGCCATGTTGGCAGGAGAGTCAGGTGACTAGTTGTGTTTGGTGGCCATGTTGGCAGGAGAGTCAGGTGACTAGTTGTGTTTGGTGGCCATGTTGGCAGGAGAGTCAGGTGACCAGTTGTGTTTGGTGGCTATGTTGGCAGAAGAGAAACGTGACTAGTTGTGTTTGATGACCATGTTGGCAGGAGAGTCAGGTGACTAGTTGTGTTTGGTGGCCGTGTTGGCAGGAGATTCAGGTGACTAGTTGTGTTTGGTGGCCATGTTGGCAGGAGAGTCAGGTGACTAGTTGTGTTTGGTGGCCATGTTGGCTGGAGAGTCAGGTGACCAGTTGTGTTTGGTGGCCATGTTGGCAGAAGAGAAACGTGACTAGTTGTGTTTGATGACCATGTTGGCAGGAGAGTCAGGTGACTAGTTGTGTTTGGTGGCCGTGTTGGCAGGAGATTCAGGTGACTAGTTGTGTTTGGTGGCCATGTTGGCAGGAGAGTCAGGTGACTAGTTGTGTTTGGTGGCCATGTTGGCAGGAGAGTCACGTGACCAGTTGTGTTTGGTGGCCATGTTGGCAGAAGAGAAACGTGACTAGTTGTGTTTGATGACCATGTTGGCAGGAGAGTCAGGTGACTAGTTGTGTTTGGTGGCCGTGTTGGCAGGAGATTCAGGTGACTAGTTGTGTTTGGTGGCCATGTTGGCAGGAGAGTCAGGTGACTAGTTGTGTTTGGTGGCCATGTTGGCAGGAGAGTCAGGTGACTAGTTGTGTTTGGTGGCCATGTTGGCAGGAGAGTCAGGTGACTAGTTGTGTTTGGTGGCCATGTTGGCAGGAGAGTCAGGTGACCAGTTGTGTTTGGTGGCCATGTTGGCAGAAGAGAAACGTGACTAGTTGTGTTTGATGACCATGTTGGCAGGAGAGTCAGGTGACTAGTTGTGTTTGGTGGCCGTGTTGGCAGGAGATTCAGGTGACTAGTTGTGTTTGGTGGCCATGTTGGCAGGAGAGTCAGGTGACTAGTTGTGTTTGGTGGCCATGTTGGCAGGAGAGTCAGGTGACCAGTTGTGTTTGGTGGCCATGTTGGCAGAAGAGAAACGTGACTAGTTGTGTTTGATGACCATGTTGGCAGGAGAGTCAGGTGACTAGTTGTGTTTGGTGGCCGTGTTGGCAGGAGATTCAGGTGACTAGTTGTGTTTGGTGGCCATGTTGGCAGGAGAGTCAGGTGACTAGTTGTGTTTGGTGGCCATGTTGGCTGGAGAGTCAGGTGACCAGTTGTGTTTGGTGGCTATGTTGGCAGAAGAGAAACGTGACTAGTTGTGTTTGATGACCATGTTGGCAGGAGATTCAGGTGACTAGTTGTGTTTGGTGGCCATGTTGGCAGGAGAGTCAGGTGACTAGTTGTGTTTGGTGGCCATGTTGGCAGGAGAGTCAGGTGACTAGTTGTGTTTGGTGGCCATGTTGGCAGGAAAGTCAGGTGACTAGTTGTGTTTGGTGGCCATGTTGGCAGGAAAGTCAGGTGACTAGTTGTGTTTGGTGGCCATGTTGGCAGGAGAGTCAGGTGACTAGTTGTGTTTGGTGGCCATGTTGGCAGGAGAGTCAGGTGACTAGTTGTGTTTGGTGGCCATGTTGGCAGGAGAGTCAGGTGACTAGTTGTGTTTGGTGGCCATGTTGGCAGGAGAGTCAGGTGACTAGTTGTGTTTGGTGGCCATGTTGGCAGGAGAGTCAGGTGACTAGTTGTGTTTGGTGGACATGTTGGCAGGAGAGTCAGGTGACTAGTTGTGTTTGGTGGCCATGTTGGCAGGAAAGTCAGGTGACTAGTTGTGTTTGGTGGCCATGTTGGCAGGAGAGTCAGGTGACTAGTTGTGTTTGGTGGCCATGCTGGCAGGAGAGTCAGGTGACTAGTTTTAGTTTGGTGGCCATGTTGGCAGGAGAGTCAGGTGACTAGTTGTGTTTGGTGGCCATGTTGGCAGGAGAGAAACGTGACTAGTTGTGTTTGGTGGCCGTGTTGGCAGGAGAGTCAGGTGACTAGTTGTGTTTGGTGGCCATGTTGGCAGGAGAGTCAGGTGACTAGTTGTTTGGTGGCCATGTTGGCAGGAGAGTCAGGTGACTAGTTGTGTTTGGTGGCCATGTTGGCAGGAGAGTCAGGTGACTAGTTATGTTTGGTGGCCATGTTGTTAGGAGAGTCAGGTGACTGGTTGTGTTTGGTGGCCATGTTAGCGGGAGAGTCAGGTGACTAGTTTTGTTTGGTGGCCATGTTGGCAGGAGAGTCAGGCGACTAGTTTTGTTTGGTGGCCGTGTTGGCAGGAGAGTCAGGTGACTAGTTGTGTTTGGTGGCCATGTTGGCAGGAGAGTCAGGCGACTAGTTTTGTTTGGTGGCCGTGTTGGCTGGAGAGTCAGGTGACTAGTTGTGTTTGGTGGCCATGTTGGCAGAAGAGAAACGTGACTAGTTGTGTTTGATGACCATGTTGGCAGGAGAGTCAGGTGACTAGTTGTGTTTGGTGGCCGTGTTGGCAGGAGAGTCAGGTGACTGGTTGTGTTTGGTGGCCATGTTAGCGGGAGAGTCAGGTGACTAGTTTTGTTTGGTGGCCATGTTGGCAGGAGAGTCAGGCGACTAGTTTTGTTTGGTGGCCGTGTTGGCAGGAGAGTCAGGTGACTAGTTGTGTTTGGTGGCCATGTTGGCAGGAGAGTCAGGCGACTAGTTTTGTTTGGTGGCCGTGTTGGCTGGAGAGTCAGGTGACTAGTTGTGTTTGGTGGCCATGTTGGCAGAAGAGAAACGTGACTAGTTGTGTTTGATGACCATGTTGGCAGGAGAGTCAGGTGACTAGTTGTGTTTGGTGGCCATGTTGGCAGGAGAGTCAGGTGACTAGTTGTGTTTGGTGGCCATGTTGGCAGGAGAGTCAGGTGACTAGTTGTGTTTGGTGGCCATGTTGGCAGGAGAGTCAGGCGACTAGTTTTGTTTGGTGGCCGTGTTGGCTGGAGAGTCAGGTGACTAGTTGTGTTTGGTGGCCATGTTGGCAGAAGAGAAACGTGACTAGTTGTGTTTGATGACCATGTTGGCAGGAGAGTCAGGTGACTAGTTGTGTTTGGTGGCCGTGTTGGCAGGAGATTCAGGTGACTAGTTGTGTTTGGTGGCCATGTTAGCAGGAGAGTCAGGTGACTAGTTGTGTTTGATGACCATGCTGGCAGGAGAGTCAGGTGACTAGTTGTGTTTGGTGGCCGTGTTGGCAGGAGATTCAGGTGACTAGTTGTTTGGTGGCCATGTTGGCAGGAGAGTCAGGTGGCTAGTTGTGTTTGGTGGCCATGTTGGCAGGAGAGTCAGGTGACTAGTTGTGTTTGATGACCATGTTGGCAGGAGAGTCAGGTGACTAGTTGTGTTTGGTGGCCGTGTTGGCAGGAGATTCAGGTGACTAGTTGTGTTTGGTGGCCATGTTGGCAGGAGAGTCAGGTGACTAGTTGTTTGGTGGCCATGTTGGCAGGAGAGTCAGGTGACTAGTTGTGTTTGGTGGCCATGTTGGCAGGAGAGTCAGGTGACTAGTTGTGTTTGGTGGCCATGTTGTTAGGAGAGTCAGGTGACTAGTTGTGTTTGGTGGCCATGTTGGCAGGAGAGTCAGGTGACTAGTTGTTTGGTGGCCATGTTGGCAGGAGAGTCAGGTGACTAGTTGTGTTTGGTGGCCATGTTGGCAGGAGAGTCAGGTGACTAGTTGTTTGGTGGCCATGTTGGCAGGAGAGTCAGGTGACTAGTTGTGTTTGGTGGCCATGTTGGCAGGAGAGTCAGGTGACTGGTTGTGTTTGGTGGCCATGTTAGCGGGAGAGTCAGGTGACTAGTTTTGTTTGGTGGCCATGTTGGCAGGAGAATCAGGCGACTAGTTTTGTTTGGTGGCCGTGTTGGCAGGAGAGTCAGGTGACTAGTTGTGTTTGGTGGCCATGTTGGCAGGAGAGTCAGGCGACTAGTTTTGTTTGGTGGCCGTGTTGGCTGGAGAGTCAGGTGACTAGTTGTGTTTGGTGGCCATGTTGGCAGAAGAGAAACGTGACTAGTTGTGTTTGATGACCATGTTGGCAGGAGAGTCAGGTGACTAGTTGTGTTTGGTGGCCGTGTTGGCAGGAGATTCAGGTGACTAGTTGTGTTTGGTGGCCATGTTGGCAGGAGAGTCAGGTGACTAGTTGTGTTTGGTGGCCATGTTGGCAGGAGAGTCAGGTGACTAGTTGTGTTTGGTGGCCATGTTGGCAGGAGAGTCAGGCGACTAGTTTTGTTTGGTGGCCGTGTTGGCTGGAGAGTCAGGTGACTAGTTGTGTTTGGTGGCCATGTTGGCAGAAGAGAAACGTGACTAGTTGTGTTTGATGACCATGTTGGCAGGAGAGTCAGGTGACTAGTTGTGTTTGGTGGCCGTGTTGGCAGGAGATTCAGGTGACTAGTTGTGTTTGGTGGCCATGTTAGCAGGAGAGTCAGGTGACTAGTTGTGTTTGATGACCATGTTGGCAGGAGAGTCAGGTGACTAGTTGTGTTTGGTGGCCGTGTTGGCAGGAGATTCAGGTGACTAGTTGTTTGGTGGCCATGTTGGCAGGAGAGTCAGGTGGCTAGTTGTGTTTGATGACCATGTTGGCAGGAGAGTCAGGTGACTAGTTGTGTTTGGTGGCCGTGTTGGCAGGAGATTCAGGTGACTAGTTGTGTTTGGTGGCCATGTTGGCAGGAGAGTCAGGTGACTAGTTGTTTGGTGGCCATGTTGGCAGGAGAGTCAGGTGACTAGTTGTGTTTGGTGGCCATGTTGGCAGGAGAGTCAGGTGACTAGTTGTGTTTGGTGGCCATGTTGTTAGGAGAGTCAGGTGACTAGTTGTGTTTGGTGGCCATGTTGGCAGGAGAGTCAGGTGACTAGTTGTTTGGTGGCCATGTTGGCAGGAGAGTCAGGTGGCTAGTCGTGTTTGGTGGCCATGTTGGCAGGAGAGTCAGGTGACTAGTTTTGTTTGGTGGCCATGTTGGCAGGAGAGTCAGGTGACTAGTTTTGTTTGGTGGCCATGTTGGCAGGAGAGTCAAGCGACTAGTTTTGTTTGGTGGCCATGTTGGCAGGAGAGTCAGGTGACCAGTTGTGTTTGGTGGCCATGTTGGCAGAAGAGAAACGTGACTAGTTGTGTTTGATGACCATGTTGGCAGGAGAGTCAGGTGACTAGTTGTGTTTGGTGGCCGTGTTGGCAGGAGATTCAGGTGACTAGTTGTGTTTGGTGGCCATGTTGGCAGGAGAGTCAGGTGACTAGTTGTGTTTGGTGGCCATGTTGGCAGGAGAGTCAGGTGACTAGTTGTGTTTGGTGGCCATGTTGGCAGGAGAGTCAGGTGACTAGTTGTGTTTGGTGGCCATGTTGGCAGGAGAGTCAGGTGACCAGTTGTGTTTGGTGGCTATGTTGGCAGAAGAGAAACGTGACTAGTTGTGTTTGATGACCATGTTGGCAGGAGAGTCAGGTGACTAGTTGTGTTTGGTGGCCGTGTTGGCAGGAGATTCAGGTGACTAGTTGTGTTTGGTGGCCATGTTGGCAGGAGAGTCAGGTGACTAGTTGTGTTTGGTGGCCATGTTGGCAGGAGAGTCACGTGACCAGTTGTGTTTGGTGGCCATGTTGGCAGAAGAGAAACGTGACTAGTTGTGTTTGATGACCATGTTGGCAGGAGAGTCAGGTGACTAGTTGTGTTTGGTGGCCGTGTTGGCAGGAGATTCAGGTGACTAGTTGTGTTTGGTGGCCATGTTGGCAGGAGAGTCAGGTGACTAGTTGTGTTTGGTGGCCATGTTGGCAGGAGAGTCAGGTGACTAGTTGTGTTTGGTGGCCATGTTGGCAGGAGAGTCAGGTGACTAGTTGTGTTTGGTGGCCATGTTGGCAGGAGAGTCAGGTGACCAGTTGTGTTTGGTGGCCATGTTGGCAGAAGAGAAACGTGACTAGTTGTGTTTGATGACCATGTTGGCAGGAGAGTCAGGTGACTAGTTGTGTTTGGTGGCCGTGTTGGCAGGAGATTCAGGTGACTAGTTGTGTTTGGTGGCCATGTTGGCAGGAGAGTCAGGTGACTAGTTGTGTTTGGTGGCCATGTTGGCAGGAGAGTCAGGTGACCAGTTGTGTTTGGTGGCCATGTTGGCAGAAGAGAAACGTGACTAGTTGTGTTTGATGACCATGTTGGCAGGAGAGTCAGGTGACTAGTTGTGTTTGGTGGCCGTGTTGGCAGGAGATTCAGGTGACTAGTTGTGTTTGGTGGCCATGTTGGCAGGAGAGTCAGGTGACTAGTTGTGTTTGGTGGCCATGTTGGCTGGAGAGTCAGGTGACCAGTTGTGTTTGGTGGCTATGTTGGCAGAAGAGAAACGTGACTAGTTGTGTTTGATGACCATGTTGGCAGGAGATTCAGGTGACTAGTTGTGTTTGGTGGCCATGTTGGCAGGAGAGTCAGGTGACTAGTTGTGTTTGGTGGCCATGTTGGCAGGAGAGTCAGGTGACCAGTTGTGTTTGGTGGCCATGTTGGCAGAAGAGAAACGTGACTAGTTGTGTTTGATGACCATGTTGGCAGGAGAGTCAGGTGACTAGTTGTGTTTGGTGGCCGTGTTGGCAGGAGATTCAGGTGACTAGTTGTGTTTGGTGGCCATGTTGGCAGGAGAGTCAGGTGACTAGTTGTGTTTGGTGGCCATGTTGGCAGGAGAGTCAGGTGACCAGTTGTGTTTGGTGGCCATGTTGGCAGAAGAGAAACGTGACTAGTTGTGTTTGATGACCATGTTGGCAGGAGAGTCAGGTGACTAGTTGTGTTTGGTGGCCGTGTTGGCAGGAGATTCAGGTGACTAGTTGTGTTTGGTGGCCATGTTGGCAGGAGAGTCAGGTGACTAGTTGTGTTTGGTGGCCATGTTGGCTGGAGAGTCAGGTGACCAGTTGTGTTTGGTGGCCATGTTGGCAGAAGAGAAACGTGACTAGTTGTGTTTGATGACCATGTTGGCAGGAGAGTCAGGTGACTAGTTGTGTTTGGTGGCCATGTTGGCAGGAGAGTCAGGTGACCAGTTGTGTTTGGTGGCCATGTTGGCAGAAGAGAAACGTGACTAGTTGTGTTTGGTGGCCATGTTGGCAGGAGAGTCAGGTGACTAGTTGTGTTTGGTGGCCGTGTTGGCAGGAGATTCAGGTGACTAGTTGTGTTTGGTGGTCATGTTGGCAGGAGAGTCAGGTGACTAGTTGTGTTTGGTGGCCATGTTGGCAGGAGAGTCAGGTGACCAGTTGTGTTTGGTGGCCATGTTGGCAGAAGAGAAACGTGACTAGTTGTGTTTGGTGGCCATGTTGGCAGGAGAGTCAGGTGACTAGTTGTGTTTGGTGGCCGTGTTGGCAGGAGATTCAGGTGACTAGTTGTGTTTGGTGGCCATGTTGGCAGGAGAGTCAGGTGACTAGTTGTTTGGTGGCCATGTTGGCAGGAGAGTCAGGTGACTAGTTGTGTTTGGTGGCCATGTTGGCAGGAGAGTCAGGTGACTAGTTGTTTGGTGGCCATGTTGGCAGGAGAGTCAGGTGACTAGTTGTTTGGTGGCCATGTTGGCAGGAGAGTCAGGTGGCTAGTTGTGTTTGGTGGCCATGTTGGCAGGAGAGTCAGGTGACTAGTTGTGTTTGGTGGCCATGTTGGCAGGAGAGTCAGGTGACTAGTTGTGTTTGATGGCCATGTTGGCAGGAGAGTCAGGTGACTAGTTGTGTTTGGTGGCCATGTTGGCAGGAGAGTCAGGTGACTAGTTGTGTTTGGTGGCTATGTTAGCGGGAGAGTCAGGTGACTAGTTTTGTTTGGTGGCCATGTTGGCGGGAGAGTCAGGTGACTAGTTTTGTTTGGTGGCCATGTTGGCAGGAGAGTCAGGTGACTAGTTGTGTTTGGTGGCCATGTTGGCAGGAGAGTCAGGTGACTAGTTGTTTGGTGGCCATGTTGGCGGGAGAGTCAGGTGACTAGTTGTGTTTGGTGGCCATGTTGGCGGGAGAGTCAGGTGACTAGTTGTGTTTGGTGGCCATGTTGGCAGGAGAGTCAGGTGACTAGTTGTGTTTGGTGGCCATGTTGGCAGGAGAGTCAGGTGACTAGTTGTGTTTGGTGGCCATGTTGGCAGGAGAGTCAGGTGACTAGTTGTGTTTGGTGGCCATGTTGGCAGGAGAGTCAGGTGACTAGTTGTTTGGTGGCCATGTTGGCAGGAGAGAAATGTGACTAGTTGTGTTTGATGGCCATGTTGGCGGGACAGTCAGGTGACTAGTTGTTTGGTGGCCATGTTGGCAGGAGAGTCAGGTGACTAGTTGTGTTTGGTGGCCATGTTGGCGGGACAGTCAGGTGACTAGTTGTTTGGTGGCCATGTTGGCAGGAGAGTCAGGTGACTAGTTGTGTTTGGTGGCCGTGTTGGCAGGAGAGTCAGGTGACTAGTTGTGTTTGGTGGCCATGTTGGCAGGAGAGTCAGGTGACTAGTTGTGTTTGGTGGCCATGTTGGAGGGCATTGAAACAAGATTTTACGGTAAAAAAAACAAAACCTGGCAGCTCTATTGCTTGAATTTTACCGCTGAAAACAGTGGTATGGTTTTTCCATTCCATTAATTCAGATTTTTTTAATGCTGTAAAAAAAAACACTGCTTTTACTGTAAACTTCTGGTGACTGAGCTGACAGTTTAAAATTTATTTTGCAGCTTATGTAAAAAAATATATTAATGTATTATATGAATATGTATATTACTCATTGTTAAAAGCGGCCCTATGAGGGCAACCATAAGTGTGATGTGGCTCTCAATGAAAACGAGTTTGACACCCCTGGTCTATAGGAACTGCTTGGGGTCACTTGTAAAAAAAAAAAGGGACTGTATCCCTTGCAGACTGTATTGTTTTATATTGTAGGAACCAGAAATGTAATAACAGAAAGAAACAACCCCGTTTGTGTGGGAGGGTCACAAACATATTTTATGAGGAATAACTGAAATATGAAAACATTACAACTCTTCGTTTTTAAGATTTTGAAGAACAACCACCCAGTAAATGCAAAAACGCACCTATTTTAATTGGGGTTATTTTTGACCCCGCTGGTGAAAGAGTGTGGGTATTAGTAAGGTGTCTTAAATACAGTGTTGGGACTAACACGTTACTTTGTAACGCCGTTAGTTTCGGCGGTAACTAGTAATCTAACGCGTTATTTTTTATATTCAGTAACTCAGTTACCGTTACTACATGATGCGTTACTGCGTTATTTTACGTTATTTTTTATGTAGTATCGGCTAGAAACAGAAGATCTGAGTGTGTTTTATTGGAGCGCTGCAGTGTCGTTCTTGTGTCACAAGCCGGAGGCGCGCTCTGTGTGTTCGGGTGTGGGTGTGGGGAGGGGAGGGGCGCGTGTCTTTGTTTACTAACAACGGAGCCGCAGTCGAGTGTCTTAACGTGTAGACATTCTCACTTCTATTTTTTGTCGAGCACAAAGAAAAGAACATTTTAGTTAAATGTAAGTTGTGTCTTGGATCAAAGATCCCGTCTACTGCCCAAAACAACAGTTCAAATCTGCCTGGTTAGGCTTTGTGTATGTCACGTGTGCCTTCCTTAGGTGAAGCCAGGTTTACAGCTATGTTGTTATTATGCTGTTTGTTACTTTATGTATGTTATGTTGCATTCTATTTAAAATAGTTTTGTCAATTTGTTCTGGCCTGAAATAAATTGGCCCTTTGAAACATATCTTTTTCTGTGTGTGTTGTATGTAGACCACATTGCTTAGCAGAGTTCAGTGATGCAAATGCATGTCAAGTTGATCAACAGATTGTATTATTCTACAGTGCAATAACAGTACTGAAATGAAGGCTAAAAGGGCATTAATGGGAGCCTTAACAAAAAAAATAAGTTACTAAATAGTTACTTTTCACAGTAACACATTACTTTTTGGTGTAAGTAACTGGGTTACTTTTGAAATAAAGTAACTAGTAACTGTAACTAGTTACTGGTTTTCAGTAACTAACCCAACACTGAACATAGCCAACTTGTATAATGCACCTGGCATGGTTCATAATATAAAAGGTTCCAGATTTTACAGTATTTGGAATTAACTCATAACTTTCTGTCATCTGACAGTCTTTAGTGGATTAGATATTGCCCATTCTTGGGTGGTTAGACTGCTGACATTCGGTGTCTAAGTGGGACAGTATTGACAGTCAAAGAGGCATCAGATGTGAGAGATATTAGATGTGTAAGTGGGACAGTCACAGTTGCTAAGAATTAAAAGGTTCATAGAAGAGTCTATAGCACAGGTGTCAAACTCAAGGCCTGGGGGCCAAATCTGGCCCGCCACATTATTTTACATGGCCCGCGAAAGCCTGGAAATAATATGCGTTAATAAAATGCTTAATATTTTCTTACTAAATATATTTGTTCTTTCCATTTTGACATGAAAAATTATGTACTCCATGCAATAGCATATCTTTTAAAATGCAATATCAAAATCAAAATATTATATTATCATGTATTCCAAAAATATTTTGTGTTAAAATAAAGAAATACTGTACTTAAATATCTCCTCGACTTATGATTTCAAAAATGATCAATCAAACTGTAGACTGTAAAAATGACAATAGATTTTACGGTTAAATTACGCCGACTGAGTTTTTTTTTTTTTTTTACTGTAAAATCAACTTATAGTAAGACACTAAAACAATAAAAAACAAACAAAAAAACCTGGCAGCTCTATTGCTTGAATTTTACCGCTAAAAACAGTGGTATGGTTTTTCCATTCCATTAATTCAGATTTTTTTAATGCTGTAAAAAATCAACTGCTATCACTGTAAACTTCTGGTGACTGAGCTGCTATATATATATATATATATGTGTGGGAAAAAAATCACAAGACTATTTCATCTCTACAGGCCTGTTTCATGAGGGGTTCTCCTCAATCCTCAGGAGATTTTAATGGAAGCATTCACATACCATGGTTTATATAGGGCACAGAGCGGGTGGGTACAGGCAGGCGTGGGGGCGTGGTGATTGACTCATGTGTTACCTAGGATGTGTTTCCTTCTGTGACGGCATGCTGATACAATGTCGCTGCGCTTGTTGAGGGATGACAAGTCTGGACGGTATATGATAAACAGTTTCTCTTTTAAGCATAGGTTGCATCTTTTGTTACCACTGTTGTAAGGTGTGCTGGATGCAACAATTTGCCATGTTATTGAGTATTCAACATTATTGTCTTTGAGATTCCAAATGTGTTTGCTGAATTCTGTAGTGTTCCGGAGTCTTGCATCTGAAAGAAGCCTTGTGATTGTTCCATCTGGTTTTGAATTCTCCCTCAGTCAATCCTACGTATGTGTCGGATGTGTTAATGTCCTTGCGTATTACCTTTGCTTGGTAAACGACTGATGATTGCAAGCACCCCCCGTTGAGAGGGCAATCAGGTTTCTTGCGGCAGTTACAGCCTTTGTCGGTTTTGGAGTCGTTCTGCCTGGTGGTGGGCGGCTCCTTGTCAATTGCTTTATTGTGGTTTGAAATGACTTGTCGCATGTTGTTCATGCAGCTGTAGCTCAATTTAATGTTGTTCTTGTTGAATACTTTTCTTAGGGTGTTGCCTTTGGGGAAGTGTTTGTCGATCAGGGTGAGGAATTTGTGGCCAATATTAGTTGAGACGTTTTTGCTGTATGGGGGGTTGTACCAGATAATGTTGTTTCGTTTTCTGCTCCTTTTTGGTTGGTTTCCTGGCGTGGGTTCGTAGGTGAGGGTGAAGTTGTATCCGCATTCGTCAAGTGCTTTTTGGTACGGGGGGGTTGCTTTGTCGAATTCAGCTTTGCTAGATGACAGCATCGATAGTCTTTTATTAATTCCGGTAGGTATTCTTTTCATGGTGGTGGGTGGGTGGTTGCTGTCATGGTGCACGTATTGGAGTGTTGTGTTGGGTTTCGTGAATGGTTGGTAGCTGTTATTCCTCAGGTTGAAAGTATCCTTTCCAGTATTTTATTGAAAAAAAACAGCATACTGCCACCATGTTCTGGACATTGGGGATGCAGCATACACCAATAATAACACAGAAATGTAACTCATCAGATCAGAACTGAATCAGATATTGTACACATTTCTGTTGTGAATAATAAAGGATTCATTTTAAGCTGCCTCTGAATAATAGCATGAAATATTCCAGCACTTTCATAATGTTTAGTTATACTAAAGCGTCACTCAAATCTAAATATATTTATATAGCTTTATCGGGCCTGGCTACATTGATCCATTATGAAACCAACCTGAGATATTTCTGTCCGTTACGCTCATTTCGAAATTGGTAACCGTGCGTTTTCTCTCTCAAAACGGAGTCAAATGTGCCGGAGACACGTGATCAGCCCCACGTTGCAACAAAGGGATCACTTTAACGTTACTCACAAAAAAGCTGAACTCATGAATGCCTGTTGCCACTATGGACTTAAAAAGTTACGTACCGTGAGTTCCCTTCATCCATTGCTCCAACATGTTTCCTTTACAGGTGCTCCTGAAGCAATGTTGTACTTCCGTGCCATTTTGCAGGAAACGGTCTTCTTTGAAGTCTTTGAAGTAAAGTGTTCCCACACTTTTGACGACTTAGGTTGTACACTTTTCTCCATTGAAGCAATAACCTCAAGATGTTTTTCCGCTTAACTATCGGTACTGTTTTCCTGCGCCATTTTTCGAATGTTTCCAGCAAAATAGACGGCGTCGTCACGTGAGCTGCACATGACCACATCATTGGCTGGCTTACTGGCACCTCATGAGACGTAGCCTCAGCGCCGCCCTGGCGCTGTTTTGTACTGTTTTTGTACTTATTTTGATTATTGTTTCTCAGCTGTTTGTAAATGTTGCAGTTTATAAAGGTTCATAAAAATTAAAAAAATATTATTAAAAATTTTAAAAAAGCCTCTGCGCATGCGCATAGCAAAGTTCCAACGAATCGATGACTAAATGAATTTTTATAATTGATTTTAATCGATTAGTTGTTGCAGCTCTAATATATATATATAGACTTAGACTTAGACAAACTTTAATGATCCACAAGGGAAATTGTTCAACACAGTAGCTCAGTTACAATAATGTAAAGGACAATGCAGGTATAAATAAGACTAATATAGCTATAAAAAAATCAAACATATATACGAATATATACATATGTGTACAGAGTAATTTATATACAGATATATTATATTATGTATATAACATATATACAATATAAACCAATGACCATGTACAATATTACAGTATATATCCCACCTTCTACCTTCCTAGTCACGTCCGTTGTGTCCTTGGGCAAGACACTTCACCCTTGCTCCTGATGGCTGCTGGTTAGCGCCTTGCATGGCAGCTCCCGCCATCAGTGTGTGAATGTGTGTGTGAATGGGTGAATGTGGAAATACTGTCAAAGCGCTTTGAGTACCTTGAAGGTAGAAAAGCGCTATACAAGTATAACCCATTTATCATTTATATACAGTCTATATGACAGCAGCAGCATAAAATGGAGAGTAGGTCCAGCAGGAAATAGAAAATAGACATTATAAACAAAGAGAAGTAGCTAACATGTCAGGTGTCAGGTAATAGGCAGATGTCATCTATTGCTGTATGGCGAGTGATTATACAGCTGGATGGAGTGTGGAATGGAGTTCTTGAATCGCACAGTGCGGGAAGGAAGTTGAAGGAGCCTGTTGGAGTATGAACTCCGCTGTCCCTTAATTGTCAGGTGGAGTGGGTGGGCAGGATTGTCCATGATGGCCAGCAGTTTGTCCAGTGACCTCCTGTCCCTCACTGACACAAACGCCTCCAATTGCGTGCCAATATTTTGGCCGGCTTTCCGGATCAGGTTATCAATCCGGTTAGTGTCCCTTTTGCTAGTGCTGCTCCCCCAACAAACCACTGCAAAGTACAGTGCACTGGCCACAACAGACTGATAAAATATCTCAAACAGCTTGCTGCACACATTGAATGACCTAAGCTTCCTCAGAAAAAATAGTCTGCTCATGCCCTTCTTGTAAACAGCTTTGCGTTGTCCTTCCAGTCCAGTCTGCTGTTCAAGTGGACTCCCAGGTACTTGTACTGCTCCACTACTGCCACCTCCCGGCCCTGGATCTTGATGGGCTCCACCGGGGTCACTCTCTTCCTGAAGTCGATTACCAGCTCCTTGGTCTTGTCCACATTAAGGACCAGATGGTTCGCCTGAGACCACTCCACAAAGTCAGAGATCAGTGTCCTGTACTCCAATTCCCGTCCCTCTCCGATACACCCGACCACAGCAGAGTCGTCAGAGTATTTCTGCAGGTGGCAGGACCTGGAACTATACTGGAAGTCTGAGGTGTACAGGGTGAACAGGAAAGGAGACAGGACGGTCCCCTGTGGAGCACCTACACCACTGACCACAGTATCCGACACGGAGCTCCCCAGTCGCACAAACTGGGGCCTGTCAGACAAGTAATCAGTGATCCAGGAGACAATGGACGAACTGACACCCATCCTGAGCAACTTGTCACTCATCAGAATTGGCTGAATGGTGTTAAAGGCACTG
>NC_084744.1:48712870-48807870 GCF_033978785.1 Entelurus aequoreus
TGACCCCAAACTTTTGAACGGTAGTACCGTATATATATATATATATATATAAGAAATACTTTAATTTCAGTGAATTCTAGCTATAAATATACTCCTCCCTCTTAACCCCGCCCCAGCCCACCCCCCCAATCTCCTGAATTCGGAGGTCTCAAGGTTGGCAAGTATGTTGGGGTCACTTGTAAAAAAAAAATTGGGTAGTGATACAAAAACTGCAATTCCTAAAAATAAATTAAAATGCAAATTTCCTCATGTCACAAACATATTGTATGAGGAATAACTGAAATATGAAAACATTACAACTCTTCGTTTTTAAGATTTTGAATAACAACCACCCAGTAAATGCAAAAACGCACCGATTTTAATTGGGGTTATTTTTGACCCCACTGGTGAAAGAGTGTGGGTATTTGTAAAGTGTCTTAAGTGTTAAATTTGTTGTGTTTTGGGATTGGTCGAGTACCAATTAATTTCGAGATACGAGCTCGAAAGTTGTGGTATGACGAGTTACACTTTTCCATATAGATTAAGTTAGCTATTTTATTCAACAACAAAGCATGAAATGAAATACACAATATTCAAGTGAAGAAAGCTTCATATTACGCACCTGATATGAAGTGTTCGCTACACAGACGAACTCCGTTGTCGGAGGGTTCCCACCAGGGCTCACTTTTCTTCCACTGGCTTCTGGCGCGATTTATGATTGCAACCCACTTTTGTCGTCTTTCAGGATCTTTGGGAAGACGGTAAAATTCCCTCGCCTTCCCATCTCCTCGTTGGTTCTTGCATCCCGGCGCACAACAGCTGTCTACCATAGTTTGGCAAAACAAGAAACCAATATTTTGATTGCGCTTGTTCCTGCCAAAATGGCGTTATTCACAGATATACATTAACTAGATTGCCTGCGCGTGCCTACATAGCGGCCATTTTGGTAGGGGCAAAGTCAACGTCAGAACATGCACAGACAGTGCTACACACACGCACAATCTCACCTATGAACTGCTGTTCTCTTGTTGAAATTGTTGGCATAGTGTGCGACCGTATGCAGCACAATATTCAGGCGTTCTTACAGTTTCCGTGGCTTGTACAACCACGGAATGTCGAGGGCGGACCTACGTCACTTCCGCCTACCAATCCCCTAGCAACCGGTCGCCATATTGAATTCGTTGAAAACAAACCAGCTCACAGCGAACACAGCATTGACAGAAAAAGCATTTAACGAGGTTTCACGGCATTTTAAACTGTTCTAAATGGCGTATGATTATGTAACTAGTCTTTCCAGTGAGGCTAGGTTAAGATACGAGTTAAAATGTTCTGTAGTTGGATTAAACGACTGCCCTTACCGCCTTCCAGCAGATGCGTGGATTGATAATCCTACACAATGGCCGGACATGGAATTTGGAAATCTATATGTCTACCTCACAAGCGCACCAGGTATATTATTTCATATCTATAGAAAGCCGATTCAAATTCAGTTAAGTATTATGACTTATCATGTAAATATATCATTATTTGCTGAATTACTGTTTCTTTTTTTTAACTGAATGATATATTTATCATTACAGGCGTTTTCACTCATCAGGCCATGAAGGCATACAAATCACTGGAAGCTCATCGTTACTTCGCAGCTGGATTTGTTCAAACTGTAAGGCACCTCAAAACCTGTTCATCAGTGACCATCCTGCAAGCCAGTGTTAGACCATCGCAGCGGATGAATGACCCTAACCACCAGCCGTGGGTGGGGATTCATGACGGAGGGGAGGTTTTGGCTGCCCAATGTACTTGCATGGCAGGGTATGTTGAATAATATATAATAATATATTGTCTTTATTTTTATTTTTTAATTCAAACTGCAATGTATACAGCAAATGATGACAAAGTGGTTCAGTTACTTTCTTTGTTATCATACCTTCAATTCTTACATTCCCCATTATCAGCTCTATTTACATAAATTGAGAATTTATGTATTCAGATTATATATTTTTTGGTATCGGTTACATTCTCTTTTGATTTTCATATACAGTATATATGATGTTAATTAGTTCCTTATGGGAAACCCAGTCAGAACACATGTTAGCCAGCTGTTTATGTTCCCTTGTGTATTGTCATGCTGAAATTAATCAATAAATAATTGAATTTCTATTCTGCCTTTTCAGTTTGGGTGAATCCTGTTCCCATGTGGCTGCATTGCTCTTTAAAATTGAGGCTGTTGTTCACCTGGGATACACAAGCCTTGCCTGTACCAGCCGTCCATGTGAATGGAACAACTTTTTTACTGAGACTGTGCAGACTGCCCCCATCAAGGATATTAACATTTATAGAGGTGAAGCAGTAACAAAAGTAATTGGAACAGGACGCAAGAGGCGACCCACCTCTGAGCTGTCTGCCCCCACAAATGAAGAAAAGACAGCCTTCCTCCATTCTCTATGCATGTCAGTTGAACATTCACCAGTTGCCCTCTCTCTATTTAGGGAGACCTCCATTAACTTCAAGGCTAAGAGAGTGATTACCCCAAGAATTTCTTTGCCACGCCCCCTACGTTCATACTACAGACCAAATAAAACTTTAACTATATCAGAGTTGAAAGCCAAATGTGATGAGCTTGTGACCAATACTATTGTCAGTGCTGCTGAGGTAGACTACACTGAGCAGCAGACACGTGCCCAATCTCACAGTGTTGTGTGGCATGAACAGCGTGCAGGCCACATAACCGCCTCATCTGCAAATTCTGTGCTGCACACAAAGGCAGATTTACCTGCTGCATCAGTGGTTAAGGGGTTCACTACTGCCGATTCACGCTTTGAAGTTGTCAGTTGATGTCGCTCGTAAATGTCCATCCTATGGGATGCCTTCTCTCCACTCTGTGGCAGTTGAGGTAAGATGGATGGTGCATAATCAGTGTGCATGGGATTCTTTACAGGTCGTCCTGGGAGGGAAAAAATATTGAGAGATTTGAGGGCTACATGTATTGTTTAAGTACAACAAAGGAGAGTTTAAACAGAGAAGGGGGGGGGGGGGGTGGCAAAATAACCCTATAAGGAAAGTAATACCAAGATTACGGGTAAATAATACTGGAATGTCCAGCAAAAAACCCCAAAAGAAAGCAGACTGACCCCTAGTAGCCTGGTCCTTGTAAGTTGTAGCCTTATGAAGGCGCAGTACAGCAGGCGAATAATGTACAAAATATGTCTTTGTATTGAAAAGTCTTGCAGACAGCATTTTGCGACTGTCTTGAAAAGTTGATTAAACGGCAACATGAAAATTATAGGGTTTATTGGTTTTTAAAAACCCAACTGTTAAGTGCAAATTTAAACGAAACCGGTTTTCGAAAATAGCTAGCTAGGCTATAGACTATATAGTATATACCGCATGTTATTTTTGTACAACAACAACTTCAGCTGTCGAACGTTATAAGGTACAAATTCAACAAGTACAACATTAGTACGGACGGTATAGCCAAGTTGTGGTTAAGAAGGTGGATTTTTGTTCCTTATATTTACCAGAAACGAAGTGATCCGAACACACGACCCGGGACTTTGGGGGACTCCAGTGAGAACCGTCCTCGTTTTCCCGGTGTAAAGCTGCGAGCCATTTGTCTCGTCTCTGTGGGCTTTTATCACGCTTTGGCAGAACAAAATACGACCTTTGTTTTCCCTGTTTCATGTTGTGGTTAGTACAACCAAAAACAACACAGTTTTTCGGCATTTTGGAGGCAGAATGACGGGTTTAATCAGCGTAGGTCGACAGGTTAAAGAGTAATGGCGACGGTTTGTTTTCAACGCCAGTCAGGTTGCTATGGCTCGAAGAACCCGTACGTAGCTCAGTTGCCCGGATGTCGGCCCTGCCCTATAGAGGCTTTGCAGCTGACGTCATCAGCCACGTGACATTAGCTTGGCGGCCATCTTGCCGGTCACCAGTTCGGTGCCGGTGTTGTGCCACGCTTTCTTGTTTGAGCTGCTGCTATTTGAGCTTGGAAATGCCGGAAACCTGCTGTGCTGTTGGATGTAGCAATAGACGAGGCGATAAACCAAATCCTAGCTTCGGATCGCGGCGATTTGTCGTGAACGATGGAAACCTACGATGTACACATGGATATGCAATGAACACTTCATATCAGGTATGTAAACAAACTATTCACCCCTGATTTGTTTCACAAAATGTGAAATAATACAATATGGGATGATACAAATATGATTGTTGAAAATGCTGGGTGCATTTTTAGAAAGGCAGCAAGGCAGGGAATGGAATGATTTCTTCAGTTCCCGCCTCTGTCTGTGTGATGCTATGTACCGTTTTTATTGTTTCATGATGCCTCATCTGATTGGCTTGAAAACTTTATCAATGTAAATGTTGAGCTTCATATTGGAATTGAACAATTAATTATCATGAGTGAATGCATTAGGAAATTTCAAAAAAAATTATGATGGTCCTTGTGAAACAATTTTTTTCTAATGAAGCATTTTTGAACAAGAGGCTTTTTGTTACTTCATTTGACACAAGGTAAAATCTACATTGGTAAAGTTTTCAAGCCATTGGCAAAAGGTTAACATTTTTATTGGTAAAGTTTTCAAGCCAATCAGATGAGGCATCATGAAAAAATAAGAAAAAAATAAAAACGGTAGCAACTTAAACAGGCAGGTATCTGAATGATTTCACTCTATTCAGTTTTTTAATATGTCAAGTTATGAAATCCCCATCAACAACGTGCTTAATTATTTATGGCAGTCATTATGAATAATGTGATTGTTTGTTTCAGGTGCAAAAAGCGAAGATCCACTATCCCCAGACTATGTGCCAAGTATATTTGAGCATACCCAGTCACCTCACAAACGAAAACTCAAATGTTCAATGAAGATCTTTGAGAGAAGACAAAATCTCAAGCAGCGTAAGAGAGACCGCGAGAGGGCATTGGCAGCAGCACTTGTCAATATTTCCCAGTCTGTCCCTTGTGAAAATGATCAACTACCCGCTGGTGAAGATGTGGTGCACGCTGAGATTCGAAAAGAAGGCAGCTTAATCCACTAGATGTTGAGGGCACCAGAGGATTAGCTGCTGTCCGTATCCATGTAGAGAGAGTTTTTGGACTCGCAAGACAAAAGTATACCATGATGGAAAATATCATACCCATCTCTTTATTGTCATCTGATGACAGTGGTTTCACAACATTAGATAAAATTGTACAAGTGTCATGCGCACTTACAAATTTATCCGACCCAATTGTACCATTTGAGTAATGATGTTGCATCCATATTTTTTCTGTAATAAATACCAGGAAAGAATCTTAACAGAAACAACTTTTTCTGTTTTACTTCCAACTTCTTACAGTTAGGGCAAAACCATCGTTGTGGGACTCGTATGCCAAGACATTTCATGTGGAATGCTTTGATGCTGCAGTTCTCGGATGAATGTGAACATGTTTCACCCAATCCAGCCATGCAGGTACAGTGGCAGCACAGGATCTGACCATCTTTCGCTATTGCTACCCAAGGTCTGAGGGGAGGATCATTCATCCGTTGAGAGTGTTTTACCTGAAACAGATAATATGACATACCTTATATTATTATCAGTCTCTAATTTGGATATAATATACAAGGCTAGACCTCTTACTGTCCATTTATGCATATTTTACCTGGCATTTGGTAAATTTTCTCATGAATCATTCATTAAATTAGCCTGAAAATTTAAACCTGGTTCATTTTGAGCAAGAAACCAAAATTAATTATCAAGCATGAATTCTAAAAATTATTTTTGTAGAAACTGTTTCATAAGCTCTATACTGAATAGTTGGAAATTATGTAATGTTTTATTGCAGGAATTAATTTTTCAGATTTCAATATGAAGCTCCTGGAAACAGTTTTTACAAAGCAATTTTTGATAGAATTTTTTTATAATATTGTTTGGTCACATCCTTAAACTGAATACGATAAATTTTCAGGCTAATCTTTTATTACAAAAAGCCTCCTGTTCAAACATGCTTAATTAAAAAACTGTTTCAGAAAGTCTATAGTAGTTTTTTGAAATTATGTAATGCATAGAGAAAAATTGGAAAATTTCAATATGAAGTTTGTGAAACAGTTTTTTAATTAAAAGCATTTTTGAACAGGACGCCTTTTGTAATAAAAAAAAAGCTTAACAATGTGAGTTTATTAGAATCATTCAGTAGTTTTTTCACAATCACACTGTTTAAGATTAAGATTAAAGTACCAATGATTGTACCTTGGTCATGAGAAGAAATCGATTCTTGTTTGGAATCTGCCATATCAGCCCATCATGCACAAAACCTGCTGTAAAATACTTGTAGGCATCCAGACTCTTGTATGCCTTAAGTCCTTTCTAGTGTACGGAGATGGTGAATCGACGAGGTAATTATAAATGTCTGGATATGAGAGATCAGGCAGGTCGGCTTTTGCAAAATGCTCAGGTGATTTTAGCATGCTTCTCGGTAAAAGGTACGGATCCTTTGTGCCAACAAGGTTCAACTTCTCTCGGTAACGTTTCTTGGACTCTTCATCCAAATGCACAACTTCATTGGATAGCAAATCAGCCAAAATTCGGATGAAATCGGTGAAAATGTAGCGCAGAAATCAAACTGAATCTGTACGAACACGTAGGAACGAGCTGACCGGTTGACCGGCAAGATGGCGGCGTAACACAAAGTCACGTGATAAAATCACGTGACTGTAAAGCCTCTATAAGAACAATTAAAGGTCTACTGAAATGAATTTTTTTTATTTAAACGGGGATAGCAGATCCATTCTATGTGTCATACTTGATCACTTCGCGATATTGCCATATTTTTGCTGAAAGGATTTAGTATAGAACAACGACGATAAAGTTTGCAACTTTTGGTCTCTGATTAAAAAAAGCCTTGCCCCTACCGGAAGTAGCGTGACGTAGTCAGTTGATCGCCTCCTCATATTTTCCTATTGTTTTCAATGCAGCTAGAGCGATTCGGACAGAGAACGCGACGATTACCCCATTAATTTGAGCGAGGATGAAAGATTTGTGGATGAGGAACGTTAGAGTGACGGACTAGAATGCAGTGCAAGACATATCTTTTTTCGCTCTGACCGTAACTTAGGTATAAGCTGGCTCATTGGATTCCACACTCTCTCCTTTTTCTATTGTGGATCACGGATTTGTATTTTAAACCACCTCGGATACTATATCCTCTTGAAAATGAGAGTCGAGAACGCGAAATGAACATTCACAGTGACTTTTATCTCCACGACAATACATCGACGAAACACTTTAGCTACGGAGCTAACGTGATAGCATCGTGCTTGACTGCATATAGAAACAAAATAAATAAATCCCTGACTGGAAGGATAGACAGAAGATCAACAATACTATTAAACCATGGACATGTAAATACACGGTTAATGCTTTCCAGCCTGGCGAAGGTTAACAATGCTGTTGCTAACGACGCCATTGAAGCTAACTTAGCTAGGGAGCTAACGTGATAGCATCGGGCTCAAATGCAGATAGAGACAAAGTACATAAACCCCTGACTGGAAGGATAGACAGAAAATCAACAATACTATTAAACCATGAACATGTAAATACACGGTTAATGCTTTCCAGCTTGGCGAAGCTTAAAAATGCTGTTGCTAACGACTTAGTATAACGGGACCTCACAGAGCTATGATAAAAACATTAGCGCTCCACCTATGCCAGCCAGCCCTCATCTGCTCATCAACACCCGTGCTCACCTGCGTTCCAGCGATCGACGGAAGGATGAAGGACTTCACCACGATCATCCGTGCGGTCGGTGGCTAGCGTCGGCTAGCGCGTCTGCTATCCGAGTCAAAGTCTTCCTGGTTGTGTTGCTGTAGTCCGCCACTAATACACCGATCCCACCTACAACTTTCTTCTTTGCAGTCTTCATTGTTCATTAAACAAATTGCAAAATATTCACCAACACAGATGTCCAGAATACTGTGGAATTATGAGATGAAAACAGAGCTATTTTGTATTGGATTCAATGGGGTACCGATACTTCTGTTTCACTGGTTACGTCACGCGCATACGTCATCATCCAAAGGCGTTTTCAACCGGAAGTTTAGCGGGAAATTTAAAATTGCACTTTATAAGTTAACCCGGCCGTATTGGTATGTGTTGCAATGTCGGCGGCTAGCGTCGGATAGCGCGTCTGCTATCCAACCCAAAGTCCTCCTGGTTGTGTTGCTGCAGCCAGCCGCTAATACACCGATCCCATCTACAGCTTTCTTCTTTGCCGTCTTCATTGTTCATTAAACAAATTGCAAAAGATTCACCAACACAGATGTCCAGAATACCGTGGAATTTTGCGATGAAAACAGAGCTATTTGTATTGGGATACAATGCGTCCAAATACTTCCGCTTCAACCATTGACGCTACGTGCAAACGTCATCATACCTACACGTTTTCAACCGGAAGTTTCCCGGGAAATTTAAAATTGCACTTTATAAGTTAACCCGGCCGTATTGGCATGTGTTGCAATGTTAAAATTTCATCATTGATATATAAACTATCAGACTGCGTGGTCGGTAGTAGTGGGTTTCAGTAGGCCTTTAAACACACATTAAAACTATACAAATTAAGGCACTTACGCTACATTACAATTGTTCAAACATTAACGACGTTAAACAATCAATATTTTTATGTATACCAAAAATTTTAAATTAAAAGTAAGAAAATACAAAAACAGTACAGGCCAAAAGTTTGGACTCACCTTCTCATTCAATGAGTTTTCTTTATTTTCATGACTCTACATCAGGTTTGGGCAATTATTTTGACACGGGGGCCAAATTTAGAGAAAAAACAATGTGTCTGGGGGCCGGTATATCTATTTTTATAAACACTAATACAAAACCTCACAATAATGTCTGATTGAATGCTAAAAACGTTATGACAGACCGCCTTAAAAAACGGAATGGAATTTAAATTTTTTTTACTGAATGAGATGATGTATTTTACAAATGGATATACCGTTTATAGTCCATTATTTACGTACTTTTGGCTATAATAAGTTTGAAAAACAGCTCAAATATCATAAAAATCTTTGTCATTGCTTTATTTAGAGAGAAAAAACGTGCATTTAAATAGCCTGACAGAAGTAGCTGGTTGTGCACCTAAACCAGAGGACACCCGTAAGGAGAGAAAGTTTAAAAAGCACATTTTTAAGCTAATTACTGCATTTCTTTTTCAAGCCAGTGGAAACTACCCTAAGTCTTTTGACATTACTACTGAAAATGACATCTAACTTTTTTTCCGGGCACTTCAGTTTCCTCCCACATTCCAAAAATATGCATGCTAGCTTTCTTTCTTCCTCTTTCTTTAGTTTATTTCGAACATGAACACACTTACAGCATAATACATCACACAATTTCATAACATTTCACTTTACATCATGTCCGAAAAAGAGTAGGAAGAAGCATATCCTACCCCTTTCCCACTTCAGAGCGTTTACAAATATATACGTTCATTTACTGACTTCTTTTTGTAGCACACTGACATCCGTGAATGAGTAATACAGCAGTTTTGTAATATATAATTAAGTCAGTCATGATACACATACTGAGATGAAGAATATCTTATTTTCAATAAGGTTGAAAGTGTTTCTCATAATTACTCTTCTTTGTACTTTGTAAGCACTATTTATTTGAACAACCTCTTAAACTGGATCATATCAGTACATTGTTTAACTTCTTTACTTAATCCATTCCATAATTTAATTCCACATACTGATATGCTAAAGGTTCTAAGTGTTGTACGTGCATACAAATGTTTTAAATTCAATTTTCCTCTAAGGTATATTTCTCTTCTTTAGTAGAGAAGAATTGTTGTACATTCTTTGGTAGCAGGTTATAGTTTGCTTTGTACATCATTTTAGCAGTTTGCAATTTTAGCAAATCATCGAACTTCAGTATTTTTGACTCAATAAATAAAGGGTTTGTATGTTCTCTATATCCAAAATTATGTATTATTCTAATTGATCTTTTTTGTAGCATGGTTAACGAATCAAGCACACAGTTGTAGTTATTTCTAGGGATGTCCGATAATGGCTTTTTGCCGATATCTGATATTCCGATATTGTCCAACTCTAAATTACCGATACCGATATCAACCGATACCGCTATGTATACAGTCGTGGAATTAACACATTATTATGCCTAATTTGGACAACCAGGTATGGTGAAGATAAGGTCCTTTTTTAAAAAACTAATAAAATAAAATAAATAAATTAAAAACATTTTCTTAAATAAAAAAGAAAGTAAAACAATATAAAAACAGTTACATAGAAACTAGTAATTAATGAAAATGAGTAAAATTAACTGTTAAAGGTTAGTACTATTAGTGGACCAGCAGCACGCACAATCATGTGTGCTTACGGACTGTATCCCTTGCAGACTGTATTGATATATATTGATATATAATGTAGGAACCAGAATATTAATAACAGAAAGAAACAACCCTTTTGTGTGAATGAGTGGGGGAGGGAGTTTTTTTGGGTTGGTGTACTAATTGTAAGTGTATCTTGTTTTTTATGTTGATTTAATAAAAAAAAAAAAAAAAAAAAACGATACCGATAATTAAAAAAACGATACCGATAATTTCCGATATTACATTTTTAAGCATTTATCGGGCGATAATATCGGCAGGCCGATATTATCGAACATCTCTAGTTATTTCCCCTTATTTCTACACAATAACTCAGATATGGTAACACTAGTGAGCAGTAGAGAATATGAAGTGATTTTTGGCCCAGCACATATTTTGCTTTATTCATTATTGAAATGTTTCTTGCCACCTTATGTTGTATATTTTGTATATGAGATTTCCAGTTAATTTTATCATCTATTAATACTCCCCAAAATCTGGTTTCTTTTACCCTTTCAATATCTACTCCGTCTATTTGTAAGAGTAGAAAAGAGCATCATGTATGATGCTCTTTTCTACTCTTACCAAATAGCATTATTCTGGTTTGACTGAGATTAAAGGATAGTCTGTTTTTGTGAAACTTCATTGGAGACTGTAAATTGTCCATAGACATGAATGTTGGTGTCAATGATTGTCTATCATGCTAATTTGAGTTAGCTTGCCTATGAGCTAGTCCATTGTACAATAGCATTAAGCTAGCGGCATTACAACTCAACCTTCATTCTACATAAATGTATTGTTTTTTTCAGTTTATTCCAAATTAGATTATTAATCTAACGTGATTCCTACATGAATGTGCACTTCGTGTGTAATGTACTTTCTTTAGTGTGGTTCATTTTACAATGACTTCTTTGTGAAAAATATAAACAAAACGTAGTTGTTGTTTTTTACAAATGTAACTCAAAAGGACTGTTTACATATTTGGCAAACTAATTTGCAACATTTAAAGTACAGCCTGAGTTCTGATGATATAAGAGAAAAAGGTTAATATTAATATTATGAATGGCATTAATAATAACTAATAACATTTGTTTTTAAATATACACAAAACATTTGTTTAGCCTTTTTAAAGAAAGTATATGCATCATTGCAAATCAAAATGACCATGTCATATATAATGATGTCATATTGACCACGCTCCTAGCCAGGTATATAGTGGCAATCTAGGGGAACCCTGCATTTATTATTATTATTTTTCTAGGTAGCAAGGCTTTGGAATGGGGCACGACCTTTCTCGGTACAATCCCTTGTTTTTATTTGTATTTTGTACGATCCATTTTAAGTTTGTCGCTCGCTTTCACATTGTAAACAACGCTTTTATCCAACAAGTATGTCTACCTAGCCCCCACAATACATTGCAAAATCACGTGGCCTTTCCAGCCCTATCATAGATTTATAAATTACCGTAGTTTCCGGATTATAGAGCGCACCGGTGAATAAGCAACATCCACTAAACTTAAGGGAAAAAAGTTTACATTTATTAGCTGCACCGGATTAAAAGCTGCAAATATATGCGTTGTGAAGTAAGTTATTTACACATATTTTTTAAAAATAAATGTTTATTTACATACCTTAAAGGCCTACTGAAATGATTTTTTTTAAATTTAAAAGGGGGTAGCAGATCCATTCTATGTGTCATACTTGATCATTTTGCGATACAGCCATATTTTTGCTGAAAGGATTTAGTAGAGAACATCGACGATAAAATTTGCAACTTTTGATCGCTGATAAAAAAAGCCTTGCCTGTACCGGAATTAGCGTGACGTCACAGGTTGAAGCTCCTCCCATTTCCCCATTGTTTACAATGCAGCGAGAGCGATTCGGACCGAGAAAGCAACGATTACCCCATTAATTTGAGCGAGGATGAAAGATTTGTGGATGAGGAACGTGAGAGTGAAGGACTAGAGTGCAGTGCAGGACGTATCTTTTTTCGCTCTGACCGTAACTTAGGTACAAGGGTTCATTGGATTCCATACTTTCTCCTTTTTCTATTGTGGATCACGGATTTGTATTTTAAACCACCTCGGATACTATATCCTCTTGAAAATGAGAGTCGAGAACGCGAAATGGACATTCACAGTGACTTTTATCTCCACGACAATACATCGGCGAAGCTCTTTAGCTACGGAGCTAACGTGATAGCATCGTGCTTAAATGCAGATAGAAACAAAAGAAATAAACCCCTGACTGGAAGGATAGACAGAAAATCAACAATACTAATAAACCATGGACATGTAACTACACGGTTAATGCTTTCCAGCCTGTCGAAGCTTAACAATGCTGTTGCTAACGACGTCATTGAAGCTAACTTAGCTACGGGACCTCGACAGAGCTATGCTAAAAACATTAGCTATCCACCTACGCCAGCCAGCCCTCATCTGCTCATCAACACCCGTGCTTACCTGCGTTCCAGCGATCGACGGAGCGACGAAGGACTTCACCCGATCATAGATGCGGTCGGCGGCCCGGAGACGGAGGAAGTCAAGGTGAGGTCGGCGGCTAGCGCGCCTGCTATCCATCTCAAAGTCCTCCTGGTTGTGTTGCTGTAGTCCGCCGCTAATACACCGATCCCACCTACAGCTTTCTTCTTTGCAGTCTTCATTGTTCATTAAACAAATTGCAAAAGATTCACCAACACAGATGTCCAGAATACTGTGGAATTATGTGGTGAACACAGAGCTTTTTGTATTGGATCCAATGGGGTCCGAATACTTCCGTTCACTAAGTGACGTCACGCGCAAACGTCATCATACCGAGACATTTTCAACCGGAAGTTTCGTGGGGAATTTAAAATTGAACTTTAGAAGTTAACCCAGCCGTATTGGCATGTGTTGCAATGTTAAGATTTCATCATTGATATATAAACTATCAGACTGCGTGGTCGGTAGTAGTGGGTTTCAGTAGGCCTTTAATTTTTTCCAAACAGTGTCTGTAACACGGCTGATCAAACAAAACAGATGTCATTGTTGCTGCGGAAACTGGCTCTCCAATCCGCTAAACAGATTAAATAACTCCACGGTGACGTCTTGGTTACTGAGAAATTTACGAAACTGAAACAATACAAACAGAATGCCATTGTAAGTTAATAATACTAACACAGACACTTGTAAACGTGTTGCCAAATTAGCTAATGCTAGCGACGCTCGCCTGATGACATTACAATAGCACGTACAAATATGCATGAAAACGTCCTACAGACATCACACATGGGACGGTTTAGTAAGTCAGAATTGCTTTAGTTATATTGCAAAACTTAAAAACGTTGCTTTGAGTCATGAAGAATCCATACAAGTAGAAACGCTATGGACGAATACTAGACAGAACGAAACTTCTACTTCCGGGTCAAAGCTTTAAACAGAAGGAAACATTTGTAGGCATTTAGCTAGCAGCACCTGCAGTGAGCGAACCCGTCTAAAAGATAGCGCCACAGCACGAACAACAACACACCATTCAAGTGTCTTTGCATGTGCCTGATGAAAAGTATTTGCACTATGGACCTCAGTGAACAAAAATCCATAAATTAGCCGCAGGGTTCAAAGTGTAGGAAAAAAGTAGCGGCTTATAGTCCGGAATTTACGGTATATTAAAAGACTGACAGTGAAGAAAGCTGAGTAGACATATGTGATTGTGTCCAGTGTCCAGTAGGACATCACAAGACCAATTGATACTCTTTTTAATTGCATCTCAGATATTAAGTCCTGGATGACAGATAACTTTTTACAGCTTAACCAGGACAAGACAGAAGTCTTAGTCATCGGCCCTGGGGGAGGAACGCATATCAAAACTACAATCATTGTCTTTAACTCCATCACTACAAGTTTTCGACTCTGAGCTTAGTTTTGTACCATATATAAAAAATATAACAAAAAGAGGTTTTTATCATTTTAAGAATATAGCCAGAGTTCGCCCAATTCTCTCTAAGGGCAACACAGAGACGCTAAAGCATGCTTTTATTACAAGTTGTATAGATTATTGTAACGCCCTGTTTTATGGTCTTCCTAAAAAGGTTATTGCACCTTTGCAATTACTCCAAAATTCAGGGGCACGTGTCCTGACGAAGACCAGAAGACCAGTTTTAAAATCTCTGCATTGGCTCCCCGTGTGTTTCAGGATCCATTTTAAGGTTCTTCTTATGGTTTATAAATTTTTTATGGTATTGGGCCTTCTTATATTTTAGATTTGCTTTTACCCTATGAACCTCCGGCACTCATCTCCTAATTCTTCCAAAAGTTAGGACACAGTCACGGGATGGCATTTTTCCACCATTATGGCTATGAAACAGCTTGCCGGAGGACCTCGGGGCTGCGGAGAACGTTCATATTTTTGAAAACAGGCTTATTTTAAGACCCACCTTTTTGATTTGGCTTTTACCTAATATTAATTATTTTATTGAAGTCATTTGTATTTTACTTTTTATCCTATTGGTTATGCAATATTTTATTTAGTTCTATTTACTGTAAATACTTTTTTTTTTTTCTATGTCTTATTTGTATTTTATTATTTATCTCTACTTATGGTTCCTGCTATTTTACAAGTTTTATTATTTTTATTTTCCACCGTTCCTCAGATGAGCCATCTGCCTCAGGAGTTATTGGGGGCACTTTTGTGTCAGCGTCTTGGTGGCCAGGGTCTGATGACCTCCTGGTGCAGATGGCTGCCGTGATAGTGTTTACTCACATGTCTCCTCTGTACTCAGCCATGCAATCGTTTGTCCATATATTGTATTTGTGTGTGTGTGTTTGTTTGTGTTTGGTATCTGTGTCCGTGCGTACGTATGTGATAATGGGGGATATGGGTCATCGGGGTATTGTTTTTAACTTTGTAAAGCACTTTGCGTTGCATTTTTTTTTTATGTACGGAAAAGCGGTTTATAAATAAAGTTTGATCACTAGTACAAGCAAGTCAGACATAGACCGAAGCGTACGAAAATCTAATCAATAATGTAATGTAAATCCAGTTAATCCGTTCCAAACACCGCAAACTATAAACACAAAATACAGTTTATAGAGAATAATTATAGTTTTACATGCATAAAACAGTGTGAAATACATATAAATGACAATTTAACATCACGTGTACCTTAATGAAAGACGAAGATGGCGATTGTAGAAGAGGGAGGAGCCAGCCTGACACCGGCTTTCGTACTTTGCTTTAAATTCTTTGACCTCACGGTGGCTTATTTCGCTGTCTCGTTAAAAAAAAGGCCCTACTGTTGAATCATCAACGTGAGGGATTCTGTAAGGCACTTAATGAGCTTGTTAATGTGTATGACAACCCAGACGGCGGTTCGTACAAAACCTGAGGTATATCGCTGTCGTCACAGTGAAGGACAGTCAGATTCAAAAGTGCTCATAAGGGTCTGGTATTCTCTCTGGTGGTCCACAAGGCGCCGGAACACTTTGTACTTTCTTTGGTAAAAGCTGTAAAAGTGGTTGCATGTTATTACATTCAAGTGCAGTATTCCATAGTATTTGATTACTGACAATTTGACATCTAATAATAAAATACAATACTGTAAAATCACTTATTGGACATGTTTGTATCTTGACAGAATTTAGGAAATAAGGATGAAATACCTCTGAAGGTTGTGATCAGGCTCGACGACCTTTCCCACCTTAGCCATTTTGGACATTGCATCCTAAAGGAATGCAATAGAAGTGCAAATCAAACATGTTGTGCGCTTGCTTGACCCAGTTGGAGGAAAGAATTGGGTTGTAGCAGTTCTGCCGCCGCTCAGCTTATGACTTATGCAGTGCGCGGCCTCTCTGCTTTCTAAAGCCGCACGACGGCGAGCTCGGCGGCACAGACACAACAAATGTCGGCTGCACTCGCCAGTTGGAAGCAGAGATTGACAGGTGCGGCCCAGCCCCGAAAATATTGCCTTATTTTTAGTGGATCTAGCTTAAAGGATCACCATTCTTTGCTGTTATTAGATCTGCCGCTCAGATATCACTTGACCGGGAAAAAGATTATTCAGCAGCGCAAGTCTTAAATACACAAGTCTGACTCTCATCTGTGGAAGCGCTGCAATGTTGTGTATTATCTTTTGTTGTGTGTGTTGCACCCAGTAGAGGGAAGCAGTGAGTCAGTGCTCCAATGATTTCCATGGCCACAACATTAGGTACACAAGCACACTGTAAACCAGGCGTGTCAAACTTGTTTTCATAGCTTCTAACAGTGAAAAATACACAGTATGAATATAAATGTGTATGTATAAAACATGTGTATAATTCTCTATGTATTTGATTATTATGTCTTTTTTTATGTACACTGTGCAAAACAAAATCTTTAGATTGTACTGTTAAAAACTGGCAGCTCAGTCGCCACAATTTTACCGTAATATTTGTTTTTTTTTTTAAATGTTTTCACAGCATATAAAATAAATACATGGAATTAAATTAAATGGAATGGAAAAACTACCACTATTTTTTACGGAAAAATTAATGTTAGTTTTTTATACGTTAAAATCTACGGTTGTTGTGTTTTTATAGTGTATTATTGCTCTACAGTGAATAACGGTACTAAAGTGGATTTTGCTGTAAAAAAATATTACTGTAAAATTTTTGCATGAACAATGTTGGATTGAAATCACAAGTCAAGCAGATATTTAAAGGCCTACTGAAATGAAATTTTCTTATTTAAACGGGGATAGCAGATCTATTCTATGTGTCATACTTGATCATTTTGCGATATTGCCATATTTTTGCTGAAAGGATTTAGTAGAGAACATCGACGATAAAGTTTGCAACTTTTGGTCCCTGATAAAAAAAAAGTCTTGCCTGTACCGGAAGTAGCGTGACGTCGCAGGTTGAAGGGCTCCTCACATTTCCCCATTGTTTACACCAGCAGCGAGAGCGTTTCGGACCGAGAAAGCGACGATTACCCCATTAATTTGAGCGAGGATGAAAGATTCGTGGATGAGGAACGTGAGAGTGAAGGACTAGAGTGCAGTGGAGGACGTATCTTTTTTCACTCTGACCGTAACTTAGGTACAAGGGCTCATTGGATTCCACACTTTCTCCTTTTTCTATTGTGGATCACTGATTTGTATTTTAAACCACCTCGGATACTATATCCTCTTGAAAATGAGAGTCGAGAACGCGAAATGGACATTCACAGTGACTTTTATCTCCACGACAATACATCGGCAAAGCACTTTAGCTACGGAGCTAACGTGACAGCATCGTGCTTAAATGCAGATAGAAACAAAAGAAATAAGCCCCTGACTGGAAGGATAGACAGAAGATCAACAATACTACCAAACACTGGACCTGTAACCACACGGTTAATGCTGTACCGCCTGGCAAAGCCTAGCAATGCTGTTGTTAAGGACGTCATTGAAGCTAACTTAGCTACCGGACCTCGACAGAGTTATGCTAAAAACATTAGCTCTCCACCTACGCCAGCACTCATCTGCTCATCAACACCCGTGCTCACCTGCATTCCAGCGATCGACGGCGTGACGAAGGACTTCACCCAATCATCGATCCGGTCGGCGACTAGCGTCGGATAGCGCGTCTGCTATCCAACTCAAAGTCCTCCTGGTTGTGTTGCTGCAGACAGCCGCTAATACACCGATCCCACCTACAGCTTTCTTCTTTGTAGTCTCCATTGTTCATTAAACAAATTGCAAAAGATTCACCAACACAGATGTCCAGAATACTGTGGAATTTTGCGATGAAAACAGAGCTGTTTGTATTGGGATACAATGTGTCCCAATACTTTCGCTTCAACCATTGACGTTTTCAACCAGAAGTTTCCCGGGAAATTTTAAATTGCACTTTATAAGTTAACCCGGCCGTATTGGCATGTGTTGCAATGTTAAGATTTCATCATTGATATATAAACTATCAGACTGCGTGGTCGGTAGTAGTGGGTTTCAGTAGACCTTTAAGTATTTATCTTTATTTGATCAAAAACATTGTTTTGAAATGTATGATATAATATTTTGTTTTATTATTAGAGATGATTAACATGTAAATATATGTAATTGCACACAGTACTTTTATGTTTGTAATACATTTATTAAGAAAAGATAAGGTACTTTATTAACACATTATTTCCACCCTTTTGGGGGCCACACAAATCGATGTGGCAGCCAGATCTGGCCCCCGGGTCTTGAGTTTGACACATGTGCTGTAAACCTTTGGCATTTCAATTCATTTTGATGTATCAAAAAACGATGACTAATATCATCAGACAGATTAGATTGTTAGGTCTATTTTAACGGACATTGACAGCGATATATAAATATGTTTATTAGACAACATTCACACACTAGGGCCAATTTAGTGTTGCCAATGAACCTATCCCCAAGTACATGTCTTTGGAGGTGGGAGGAATATTTGTGTTGACTTGTCCAGGGTGCAGCTGGGATAGGCTCCAGCACCCTACGTTACCCCGAGAGGGACAAGCGGTAGAAAATGGATGGATGGACTACTGTTGTAGTGAAGTGCACCGCAATACACAGCAGTGTTTTTAATATTTAAAAAGGGACCTTCACTTTTTTTTGTTTTGTTTTAGAATTTTGCCCATCATTCACAATCCCTATGTAAGACAAGAAAAAATATGTTGTTTTTTTTCCAATTTGCATTCTAAGTCGTTGAATATGGCAAGTACGAGGTGGCTAACAATGCAGCTAATGGGAGTACAATATTGCGCCCACAAAGCCCTCTTAAACTAACCATCCAAAAACAGCCAATAATACTTCATTTACATCCTGTGAACTCAATATTAACAAAGTAATAGCAATATTGTTATTATAGGCGCCATGGACCTACTTTTTTTCAAACTCCAAGTGTATTATGATAAATTCTTCATGTAAACAGTACAATATTAACATCCCATCAGTCAGCATCCCAGTGAGAGCAGACATTGTACGGTAAGCAATTATATTACATTCATAGTTTGTATTACTATTTTAGAACTTAGCAATACTGCTATAAGATGCTTAGTGTTTCACTAAAGCTGGTTCTGTTTAACACACCGCTTCTAAAACTTGTAGATCATTTTTCTGGATTATCATTTGTACCAAAGTAGTCTTGGATGGCTCGTATGTTATGATGCGTCTGTGAAATTAATACACCGCTGTGTGCTTGCATGTTATTATGAATGTGCTTGTTACTACATTACATACATACTTACTCATGTATATAAAACGTTCATGGAGGTTTTTGGATGTTTTTAGAGCACTTTATCTCATTGGCCCCATTGTTAGCTGACTTCTGCTAAAGTTTATTCACAAGTTACAATGCATATAAAATAAAGAAAAATGTGTGTTTTTGTCTTACATAAGGTATGTGAATGATGAGCAACATTCCCCAAAAAGTGCAGTTCCCCTTTAAGTTTATTTAGTTGAAGCTTATTTAGTGAGATACATGAGCAAAACAGTGGCACCTAATGACGTGTCGGTGTGAATAATACTGCACTGTATAAAAGATATATTGCAAATAAATACTGAATCAGTGCAAACAGAAGCTTGTACTTTCTCATTAATTTTTCTTTACAACTAAAGTAACTGATAAACCCTTCAAATTGTAATATCAGTGTTTCCCATAAACTGCCAAGATACCTGTGGTGGTGGGGGCGTGGCTATGGGCGTGGCTATGGGCGTGGTCACCATGACGTCGAGTAATTTGCATAATTTACTACAATGATTTGATTTTCTCTAAAAAGGCTCAAAAAATGTATACTTACTAATTAATAATAGTTTTGTTTTAAACGTCCATCCATCCATCCATCCATTTTACAATATAATTACAACACTTTATGTACATATTTATATACAGATTTGAACAATAAGTTATTCACTGAAATATATTTATTAATTGTGGTTCTTACAAAAAATATATCTTATAAAATATAAAAGCTAAAATTTCTCAAAGCTCTGCCCCTTTAATTAGTGCATACTAAATAATTTAACTTTAGCCTACTACTAAAACCATATTATTTACCAGCAACATAAAGTGAAACAGAGGCAGAGGTGTCCTGCCACAGTCAGTAACAAATAAACAGAAAACAGTAGTGGTGGTAGATAGACACAGAGCTTCATCAAACATCTGATCCACTGAACAAAGAGCTCCAAAAATCTTCCACTTTAGACTGCCATCAGTTTTACTCCCTACACATAACCATGTGTTTCCTACTGCCTGCAGACTTTGCACCCTTTGTTATATACACATGTTGTGTTTCTAATATAAATACATTTAATAAAGTCAAATACAAATAAGGCAACAAGAGAATTATCCTACACTTCTCTTTTGTAAAGTAAATCTGAACAGTCGATATGGGCATCTACATCAACTAAATGATATGCCTGAGAAGCTGGAGAGGACAAAAAAAAATAAAAATAATTTTTTTTTTTTTTTTTAAATTTAAATTTAAACATTTATTTTATTTATTTGTGGCGGACATAATTCTTTGGTGGCGGGCCGCCAAAAATAAATGAATGTGTGGGAAACACTGAATATTGTACTTCAAAACGTCAGCAGCAGTCAAAAGTTAAGGCACCTTCTCTTTCTAAGAACAGTATATTGCTTTGACTGGTATTGTATATTTAAATTAGTTGGGACTTTCCTCATTTTCTATTGAAATATGCACTCCTCCAATTGTACAAGGAGCTTTTCTGATAGATATTTCAGTATCCATCAAAGTCTTGTGATATCACAGTGTGTTTTACCTGTATAGTGCCATGGTCCCCAGATGCACATGCTCCCAGGACTGCTGCTCCCACCAACACAGCCTCCGTCTGGTCGGGCAACACAACAGGCAACCCTAGAAAGTGATTTTCAAAGGAATATCTATCAATTCCTCCAGGAATTTGCAACGTCGCCATTGCGCCAATTCAAGCAAATTCAACAAATCCCCGCAAATTATCCGCGACCTCGCAACTTTGTCCGATGACCGCAACTTCCCTGCTCATTTTGGCCAATCAGCGTCATTTTCGCCAATGTAATTAGTCTCTGAAAGGTGCTTAAACACGCACATCAACTCTCTTATTAAAACTTGTTTGTTTCATGTAACAAAATATCAACTCTTTATGCCCAAACGGTACAATTGTCGTCTTCTGTGTAGCTCAGACCGACTTTCGGTTCCTGTCTCTAACGCTAAGCTAACTGGGTAATATAGTATATACACATGTGCTGCCTAGTTAACATATATTTATTTCAGCTTTATTTATCCAGTATAAGTCAATTAAGAACATCATCTTATTTAGAAGCATTTACATGACAGCAAACGGTTACCAACAAAAAGGCTGGCTCTTTCAGCTAATTTGCAGGAATAAACCATTGTCATATTTTGGTATTTGACTCATGCTAACTGTTGACATGCTAATGTTAGCTTTTTTACCTTTTTCAAATATTTTTACAGATACAGTAATCATGCAGTGTTTCCCATAAACTGCCAAGATACCTGTGGCGGTGGGGGTGTGGCTATGGGCGTGGTCACCATGACATCATCGAGTAATTTGCACAATTTACTACAATGATATGATTTTCTCTAAAAAGGCTCAAAAAATGTATACTTACTAATTAAAGGCCTACTGAAATGAATTTTTTTTATTTAAACGGGGATAGCAGATCCATTCTATTTGTCATACTTGATCATTTTGCGATATTGCCATATTTTTGCTGAAAGGATTTAGTATAGAACAACGTCGATAAAGTTCGCAACTTTTGGTCTCTGATAAAAAAAAACCTTGCCCCTACCGGAAGTAGCGTGACGTTGTCAGTTGTTCACTCCCTCATATTTTCTTATTGTTTTCAACGCAGCTAGAGCTATTCGGACCGAGAAAGCGACGATTACCCCATTAATTTGAGCGAGGATGAAAGATTCGTGGACGAGGAACGTTAGAGTGACGGACTAGAATGCAGTGAAATACATATTTTTTTTCGCTCTGACCGTAACTTAGGTACAAGCTGGCTCAGTGGATTCCACACTCTCTCCTTTTTCTATTGTGGATCACGGATTTGTATTTTAAACCACCTCGGATACTATATCCTCCTGAAAATGAGAGTCGAGAATGCGAAATGGACATTGACAGTACCTTTTATCTCCACGACAATACATCGACGAAGCTCTTTAGCATGAGCTAACGTGATAGCATCTGTCTCAAATGCAGATAGAAACAAAATAAATAAATCCCTGACTGGAAGGATAGACAGAAGATCAACAATACTATTAAACCGTGTACATGTAACTACACGGTTAATAGATCTCAGCCTGGCAAAGCTTAACAATGCTGTTGCTAACGACGCTAAGGCTGACTAGCAACCGGACCTCACAGAGCTATGATAAAAACATTAGCGCCCCACCTACGCCAGCCAGCCCTCATCTGCTCTGCTCATCAACACCCGTGCTCACCTGCGTTCCAGCGATCGACGGCGCGACGAAGGACTTCACCCGATCATCCGTGCGGTGGCCGGTGGGCGGCTAGCATCGGCTAGCGCGTCTGCTATCCAAGTGAGTAGTCCTTGTTGTGTTGCTACAGCCAGCTGCTATACACCGATCCCACCTACAACGTTCTTCTTTGCAGCCTCCATTGTTCATTAAACAAATTGCAAAAGATTCACCAACACAGATGTCCAGAATACTGTGGAATTATGAAATGAAAACAGAGTTTTTTGTATTGTATTCAATGGAGAAGGCATACCTCTGTTCCCCGGGTTACGTCACGCGCATACGTCATCCTCCGAAGGCTTTTTCAACCGGAAGTGTGGCGGGAAATTTAAAATTGCACTTTATAAGTTAACCCGGCCGTATTGGCATGTGTTGCAATGTTAAGATTTCACCATTGATATATAAACTATCAGACTGCGTGGTCGGTAGTAGTGGGTTTCAGTAGGCCTTTAATATTAACAGTTTTGTTTTAAACGTCCATCCATCCATCCATTTTACAATATAATTACAACACTTTATGTACATATTTATATACAGATTTGAACAATAAGTTATTCACTGAAATATATTTATTAATTGTGGTTCTTACAAAAAATATATCTTATAAAATATAAAAGCTAAAATGTCTCATAAAGCTCTGCCCCTTTAATTAGTGCATACTAAATAATTTAACTTTAGCCTACTACTACAACCATATTATTTACCAGCAACATAAAGTGAAACAGAGGCAGGTGTCCTGCCACAGTCAGTAACAAATAAACAGAAAACAGTAGTGGTGGTATATAGACACAGAGCTTCATCAAACATCTGATCCCCTGAACAAAGAGCTCCAAAAATCTTGAACTTTAGACTGCCATCAGTTTTACTCCCTACACTTAACCATGTGTTTCCTACTGCCTGCAGACTTTGCACCCTTTGTTATATATATATGTATCCTACACTTCTCTTTTGTAAAGTAAATCTGAACAGCCGATATGGGCATCTACATCAACTATATGATTTGCCTGAGAAGCTGGAGAGGACAAAAAAAAATAAAAATGTTTTTTAATTTTTTATTTGTGGCGGACGTAATTCTTTCGTGGCGGGCCGCCACAAATAAATGAATGTGTGGGAAACACTGAATCATGTATTTTGTTACTTGACGATATCTGGCTATAGCGTGCTAACTGTAAACATTTTAGCTCACCTTTGGCTTTTCTAGCGAAATTGCATGTTCTAGTTACTGTTACAGTGGAACCTCGATTTAGGAATTTAATTGGTTCTTGAATATGATTTGTCAATAGAAAAGTTTGTATAAGGAAGCACAGTTACCCATAAGAAACAATGTAAATATGAATAATAGGTTCCAGCCTCTATAAAAGTCTATATTTTAATTAAGGCTTGTACACTTTGAACACAATATTAAGTGCTATACAGTACTGTATATCAAACAAACACATGGGGTTGAATGATCAACATTCTGTGCAATGTCCCCTCTAATTGTTCATGTTTCTGAGCAAACACAAAAACTCCCTGAGCATTCAGTGGAGCACATGTGAGCAACATCACACGTGGCAACACCAGCAGCACACCTGTCTCAAACCAAACTTTTATAATAACACTCAAATGAGAGGAGTCATTTTCATGAGATTATTTTGTAATATTAGTGATTTGACCCACTTGTAATGAAAATAAAAGAAATCTTGTTTTTCATAAGCTATGGATTAGTATTGTACAATATGTCTGGATGGGGATCCTGCTTTGGAAATCATTTGTACCCCTTTCAGAGATCACATTTAGTTCCCCTTAAACATCCTCATGTTGCACAAAGAAATGTAAGCATAGGATGAAGTCTGCATTCCTGTAACTTTCTCTAGTAACAGCATTCCATGATTAATATCAATAAATTAACATTAATAATAAATGACAGTAGAATAAGCACACGCATGACTGAGGAGTCATAGTGTAACTTTGTGTGGTGTTTGAGTTGTCCGACTTTTTGTGTGGCCATAAACGCACCAGTGGCTTAGTGGTATGCGTGTTGGTGACAGATGACAAGTTGGTTTTGGCCTGGTTTGTACGGCAGAAAATGACTAGTTTTTCGAGATAGAAGTTTTTTTACTCATGTTTTTGGTGTGGTTATGGCCGAAAATAAACAGTTCTGCTCAATAAAGTGATCGATATAATTCCTGTCCTCAAAGCATCTCGATAGACGTTACAATAATTGAACGGTGTTCAATTGAACTGTGTTGACGAACACCGTTAGGCCGCTTGTTGTCACTGTCACTCAGAGTTGCATTGCAAAATTACACAGAATAAATGTGTTTATTTTGTTTAGAATTCAGATGGGATTTTATTTGGTGCGCGGCATATATTTGCTGTGCGCAGAGGACGCTTGAGCAGTGCGCAATTGCGCAGGCGCGCACCTTAGAGGGAACGTTGATTCTGTGTAATAAAAAAGTAGAAAAAACAACAAGAAGCGGTTACAAGAGGTAACTATGGTGCCCTCTCACAAACAAAATCACAAAAATCCTTAACTTCAACAATGATATTGCTACAATAATGAACATTTAAAAATGTAAAATGCACACATATTAACAACGGCAGAGAACTGACAAGAAATCAGCAGGCAAAGGGAGGGAAAAAGAACAGGGAGGGGCAGAGGGGAGCCATATGTATCAGCGTGTTTGTGCTTTAAAAGAGTGAGAGGCCGCTCTTGAACGAGGAAAGAGATAGTGACTTCTCTGCTCTGATATGATGCTGTTCTGTCATCTTTTCCCAGAAAAGACTGGCTTTATCACAATTAAATCTTGATGTGGTTACTTATTGTGCTGTGGTCATGCTTGTGAGTGCCATTAATGTACTCCTCGCGAGTAGTCTTTTTTGTTAACTACACAGCGGTTCCCTCCTTTTTTTCACACTGGTGTTTTGGGGACTCTTATTGAGTTAGCAAATTGGACAAAGCTTGTCAAAGGGCTTGTCAATGTTTTGCCCTGCTTTCTTGCCTGCAGGCGCCTGAAGGCACAGTACAGGCCAAAAGTTTGGACACACCTTCTCCTCATTCAATGCGTTTTCTTTATTTTCATGACTATTTACATTGTAGATTGTCACTGAAGGCATCAAAACTATGAATGAACACATGTGGAGTTATGTACTTAACAAAAAAGGTGAAATAAC
Source organism: Entelurus aequoreus (assembly GCF_033978785.1). NCBI lineage: Eukaryota > Metazoa > Chordata > Actinopteri > Syngnathiformes > Syngnathidae > Entelurus > Entelurus aequoreus. The sequence continues at coordinate 48,738,843 of NC_084744.1, forward strand.
TGAAAACATGTTTTATATTCTAGTTTCTTCAAAATAGCCACCTTTTGCTCTGATTATTGCTTTGCTCACTCTTAGCATTCTCTCGATGAGCTTCAAGAGGTAGTCACCTGAAAGGATTTTCACTTCACAGGTGTGCCTTATCAGGGTTGATTAGTGGAATCTTTTGCTTTATCAATGGGGTTGGGACCATTAGTTGTGTTGTGAATGAGAAGGTGTGTCCAAACTTTTGGCCTGTACTGTATATTTTGCTTGATCTAATAGTTCATACATTAAAAAGTTTGCATTTAGCAGGTTACGTAAATCAAAGTTCCACTGTATTACTTTCCTAATTAATTAAAACCGTACAAAAAATAGACAATGAGCTCTGAGTATGTGCTTTTACTGCCATCTACTGTCTACTTTTAAGTCTGTGCGGTATAAAACGAGTAAAACATCAAAGTATTTGTTTTCCACATATTGTTTGAAATCCTGTGATTTTTTTTAGGTTAATGTTACAAGAAACACTTAAAAATGTATATCAAATTCATAAAATCTCAGGTTAATTCAATGATTTTGGAAAAGAAACAAAGCCTAAAAGGTCACAATTTTTGCCGCAACTTTCTGAAAAAGCTGCTGCGAATTCAGGCATTTTAGGCGCATCAATCACAAAAAAGCCCGCAAAGTACTGACTGATTCATGCCACAGTTCTTTGTTTCTATAGTTTGTACCTGTAGCATTGGCATGAACCTGCACAAACAGGGCGTTTTTGCCCAAGCCTCCACATAAGAAGATGGTTTTGATATCATGTCCTGCTTCTGTCATGGCCTCCAGAATATGACGTGTGCCGAGCTGAAAGCAGAAAAGGACACACTGGCGATTTAGGAGAAAGCAAATACTACCCTGCCTTCTTTCCCTCAAACAGAAAGGAGAAAAGACTCACCGCCAGGGCTTGTATGGTGCACAAGTAGAGCACTGCTAAGTCATCCAGACTTTGAGACAGAGAAAGTCCAACAACCTGCAAGATAATCATTTAAAATACCTCAGTCAGTCCAAAAAAAAATTTTTTTTATTTAAATTATTAATTTATTAAATCTCCAGCCATCCATTTTGTACCGCGTGCCCCTTTCGGGGTCGCGGGGGGTGCTGGAGCCTATCTCAGCTGGACAAGTCGCCATTTTCTACCGCTTGTTACTCTCGGGGTCTCCTAGCCGCTCAGGCAAGTCATATTGTCTGAAAATGCATTTTCCCATCGATAACGTGACATCATCGCGTGGAAAGGCGAGGAATGTATATATATGTATAATATACACACACACACGCACATATATATATATATATATATATATATATATATATATATATATATATATATATATATATATATATATATATATATATATATATATATATATATATATATACACATATATATATATACATACACACACACACACACACACACACACACACACACACACACACACACACACACACACATATATATATTAGGGGTGTGGGAAAAAATCGATTCGAATTCGAATCACGATTCTCACGTTGTGCGATTCAGAATCGATTCTCATTTTTAAAAAATCGATTTTTTTTTATTATTATTATTTTTAATTAATCAATCCAACAAAACAATACACAGCAATACCATAACAAAGTCTCCCTTATCCCACAGCAGTATGTACTGTTGATGCGGAGAAGGCATTCGACCGCATAAACTGGTCATTTATGTTTTGCACATTACGTCAATTTGGATTTGGAGATAATTTTATACAATGGATTAAGATGCTTTAACAAGGCCCATGGCATCAGTCAAATCATAATCATATTTCAGAACCTTTTTCGTTAAAAAAGAGGAGTAAAACAGAGATGTCATGCATCTGGATTATTATTTAATTTAGTTATTGAACCCTTAGCTGCAAAAATAAGAAGTGAAAATAATATTCATGGTATAAAAATTGGCTCACAGTATAATAAGCTATCGATGTATTGTGACGACATAATTATCTACCTGTCACATGTTAACTCCTCTCTTCACTATATCAATAATATCATCACTGAATACGGCTGTTTATCAGGGTATAAAGTCAATTGGGACAAATGTGACATATTACCACTTAATAAACACTGCAAGAAATCACAAGTTCAGAACTCCAAAATTTACGGAGCCCCTAAAGCAGGGGTGTCAAAGTCAAATGGACGGAGGGCCAAATAAAAAATTTAGCTACAAGCCGAGGGCCGGACTGTTCGAATGTTCATTGAAAAATTTTTAAATGACGCATATAGTCTAGTGAACCTAATTGAACCTACTGAAAACCTAACAAATATATTCCAATATGATCAGATAAATAAAGCAATATTTTCTTATGGCTCTGTCAGTAATCTTTAATTTTCAACAGACACAAAAGACAAATTTCCTTTATATAAAAATCCCCATAACATGAACATTAAATGAAAGAAACCGGTATTCAAGGCACCATCAGTAGCCTATATTTTCTATTTTAGCAAAAGTGGGCTAAATTTACTTCAAAGAAAAAAACAATAATAGCAATTTTCTATCATCCACTCAACTGAAATATTTTTAAAATATAATTAAATTGAAATACAATAAAATAAAGTGCAAAAATCTATAAATCAAAAACAACACTTTGTTTAAGGAGAAGTAACATGCAGTGAAAACAAATATTAAACTTTAACTTTTAAACTTGAATTGAGTAAAAACTCTAAATATGTGATTGCACAGTAATGTTCACATTAAACCCCCCTCCTCCCTCCGTGGGAGGGAGGCGAGTTGGGTGCCCGAAACCCCCCGCTGGTTTCGGCCCGCCCCTTGGCGCGCGTGGCACGGCGGGCTCCGCGACCCGACGGCTGGCCCTCGTGGCTTGACGGCGGGCGCGTCCCGACGGGCCGCGCGTAGGGGTCAAACGCAGAAGTCTCAGGGCCTCGTGGTGAGGGGGTGGCCTGCGGGTTTCGGCCCGCTTGACCCCCCCGCTCCGCTTGGCGCGCGCGGCACATGACGGGTTCCGCCACCGACGCTCGGGCTGCAGCCCGCCGGGCCCGCACCACCGACGCTCGGGCTGCAGCCCGACGGTGGTGCGGGCCCGGCGGTGACGCGCGGTTTGGGGAAACAAAGCAGAAGTCTCAGGGCCTCGGGGCCGGGTTTCGGCCCGCCCCCTTGGCGCGCGTGGCACGGCGGGCTCCGCGACTGACGGCCGGGCTGCAGCCCTTCGGCCGGCAGGCGCGTCCCGGCGGGCCGCTCGCCCCCTTTCGGAACCTTGGACCGGCATCCGCTTGGTGCGTGTAAAAGATCTGCGGTCTAAAAAAAAAAAAAAAAAAAAAAAAAAAAAAAAGATCTGCGGTCTGCGGGCCGGTTCTAATAATAAATCAAGATCATCCCAAGGGCCGTAAAAAACCTTCTCGCGGGCCGGATATGGCCCGCGGGCCTTGACTCTGACATATGTGCCCTAAAGGGACATGGGAATTTATTTTTTTTTAGACATGTATCTCGTGCGCACGAGAAAGTATCTCGTGGCCAAAAAAAAAAAAAAAAAAAACAATTTTTTTTTTTATAAAAAGTTTCTCGTGGCCACGAGAAAGTTTCTTGTGGGCACGAGAAAGCATTGGATGCGTGCTGATGGTTTGGTGTGTGTTAAAATGGCAGTTTAGGAGTTAATATGGCTGTATTTCCAATTAGGACTTTGCCCCATGTGTGTTGTGGCAAAATGTGAATGCTTGATTAGTAGGTGTGAGACAAACACTTTATCTTCCTGGTTATTGTAACGCTACGTGTTTGACATTATTTAAGACTTTATCATGCCCGGGAAAGGACAGTTTTCCTCTTCTGTGGCTGTGGGGGGTGGGCGTGGCTTGCGGACCTGCAGCGAAGCGTAGTGTGCCAGTTAGTCCGATGTTGATGTGATCAAACTTCTTTCTTGCTTGGAAGATACTCACACAATTGTAACTGTTATTTCTTCCTGCAAATAATAAATATGTACAACGTGTTTGGATGTATTCATTTATGTAAAATTGTCATTAAATGTAATATTGCCTGACAAAAAGTGATTCGACGTACGTAATATTTTGATATTTACACATCGCATATTTACACACGCGCATCTGACTAGAATACCCTTATGTGCATTACATATATCAACATCAACTACCTACTGTACTGTTTACTTGTTGAAATACCCTTTTTAGAGCAAATATCTACCCATATAATTTATGTGTGTATATATATATACACACATACACATATATATATATATATATATATATATATATATATATATATATATATATATATATATATATATATATATATATATATATATATATATATATATATATATATATATATATATATATATATATACACGCACACACACACATACTGTATAAGAAGAAACACACATACATATATACAGTATACATATATACACACAAACCTTAATTTGACATACAAAATAACTACTATTTTTAAGAAGTTACAGTAATATATAATATATACCGTTCAAAAGTTTGGGGTCACACAAACAATTTTGTAGAATAGCCTTCATTTCTAAGAACAAGAATAGACTGTCAAGTTTCAGATGAAAGTTCTCTTTTTCTGGCCATTTTGAGCGTTTAATTGACCCCACAAATGTGAGGCTCCAGAAACTCAATCTGCTCAAAGGAAGGTCAGTTTTGTAGCTTCTGTAACAAGCTAAACTGTTTTCAGATGTGTGAACATGATTGCACAAGGGTTTTCTAATCATCAATTAGCCTTCTGAGCCAATGAGCAAACACATTGTACCATTAGAACACTGGAGTGATAGTTGCTGGAAATGGGCCTCTATACACCTATGTAGATATTGCACCAAAAACCAGACATTTGCAGCTAGAATAGTCATTTACCACATTATATGGCAATGTATAGAGTGTATTTCTTTAAAGTTAAGACTAGTTGAAAGTTATCTTCATTGAAAAGTACAGTGCTTTTCCTTAAAAAATAAGGACATTTCAATGTGACCCCAAACTTTTAAACGGTAGAGTATATATATACATGCTTATACATAATATGTATGTATATATATACATATACACACATACATATTATATATACACACACACACACACACACACACACACACACACACACACACACACACACACACACACACACACACACACACACACACACACACACACACACACACACATATATATATATATATATATATATATATATATATATATATATACACACACACATAAATTATATGGGTAGATATTTGCTCTAAAAAGGGTATTTCAACAAGTAAACCGTACAGTAGGTAGTTGATGATATATGTAATGCACATAAGGGTATTCTAGTCAGATGCGCGTGTGTAAATATGCGATGTGTAAATATCAAAATATTACGTACGTCGAATCACTTTTTGTCAGGCAATATTACATTTAATGACAATTTTACATAAATGAATACATCCAAACACGTTGTACATATTTATTATTTGCAGGAAGAAATAACAGTTACAATTGTGTGAGTATCTTCCAAGCAAGAAAGAAGTTTGATCACATCAACATCGGACTAACTGGCGCACTACGCTTCGCTGCAGGTCCGCAAGCCACGCCCACCCCCCACAGCCACAGAAGAGGAAAACTGTCCTTTCCCGGGCATGATAAAGTCTTAAATAATGTCAAACACGTAGCGTTACAATAACCAGGAAGATAAAGTGTTTGTCTCACACCTACTAATCAAGCATTCACATTTTGCCACAACACACATGGGGGAAAGTCCTAATTGGAAATACAGCCATATTAACTCCTAAACTGCCATTTTAACACACACCAAACCATCAGCACGCATCCAATGCTTTCTCGTGCGCACGAGATACTTTCTCGTGCGCACGAGATACTTTCTCGTGCGCACGAGATACATGTCTAAAAAAAAATAAATTCCCATGTCCCTTTAGGAGCTCCGTAAAAATTAAATGGAAAGAGGCAGAAATCATATATCTAGGACTACACATTACACCAAACCTTTATACAAGCAGAGATCTAAATCTTAAACATTTAAAAAATAAGATAGAATCCAAAATGGAACGCTGGTCACGTCTCCAAATATCACTTTGGGGTCGGGTGAACATAGTAAAAATGAGTATACTGCCAGCAGTTAATTTTATACTGAAAATGATGCCTGTCCTAATTAATAAAAGTTGGTTTAAGAAAATACATACAATGATATGACATTTTATATATGGTGTGGAACGAAGGCCAGTTGTTCTACTTAAGGTTGTCTTGTACACAAGATAAAGGAGGACTACAATTACCAAACTTCTTACATTATTATATCTCCTTCGGTTGTGAACAAGCAAGCCACTTATTTCATTCTTCTGCAGATAAGGACTGGATCAACATAGAAAAAAATATGTTAATGAATTTGGACATTGATGTGGGGAGTTTATATTATATTAAAAAAATACCTAATGAATTGAGGCAGAGCCCAATAGACGCCACCTTTAACATTCTAAAACTGTGTCAGAAAATACTAGGAATCAAGTCAATGACATCTGTAAATCAACCGCTTTGGTACAATCCTAATATCATAATTAATAAAAATGTGGTTAAATGGACAACATGGAAAGACAGAGGTATTACTAAATCTCATCATATTATTAATAAAAACTATTTTAAACCGTTCAATGATTTAGTTGATCAATATAATGTACCCAGAAATCATTTTTTAAATGTTATCTCTTTAAAACACACAGTAAATAAATGCATATCCTCTGAAAGTATGTCTTTAAATAGCCATGAACTGGAAGATGCACTTTTTAATCAACATACATTTAAGAAATTAATTAAACTATTTTATGGAATAATAAATGAACACCACATTAGAAATGCAAATGATGCATGTGTTTGGAAATAGATGATCGACTTAAACATTTTAGATGAAAGACATATCATGGAATGATATTTGGAAAAATGCCAATAAGCCCTTTAGAAGCATTAAAGATAAGTTGACTCAATTGAAGATCTTGAATAGATTGTATTTTACATCTTCTCAGCTGTTTAAAATTGGTGTAGTAGATAGCAGGTTATGTATGAAGTGTCGGGCAGCCGAGCCAACTCTTGTTCATTTATTGTGGGAATGTCAGAGAATAAAAGAGTTATGGTTGAAAACAACAAAAGAAGCAATCACAGTCCTTAATATAAAAATCCCAATGACACTGCAAACTTGTATTCTTGAGGATCTCCATCAATTTAGTAACGTGTCATCAAAGAGTAAAAATGCATTTCTTTCAGTATGCATAATAACAAAAAGGGTAATATTTAAAAAATGGATAGATGTTGATAGTCCAACTCATACTGACTGGTACACACAAGCTATGGAGATGATATCATTAGAAAAAACTGCATTTAGTTTAGATAATAATGAGTCATATATTGGAATATGGGATCCATTATTTAAATTTGTTTTAACTATTAAATGAACCAAAATATGACTTATTATATAATTGTGGAAAATATTGGACACAGTGTGTTGTCAAGCTTATGAGACGCGATGCAAGTGTAAGCCACTGTGACACTATTGTTCTTTTTTTTTTTGTAATTTTTTATTAATGTTTGTAATGATAATATCAATGAGGGATTTTTAATCACTGCTATGTTGAAATTGTTACTAATATTGATACTGTTGTTGATAATATTCATTTTAGTTTCACTACTTTTAGATTGTTCCGTGTCATGTTTGTGTGTCCTCAATTGCACTCAATTGCTCTGTTTATTGCTATTCTAAATGTTGCTGGGTCGGGTTTGGTTTTGAAATTGTATTGCATTATTATGGTATTGTTGTGTATTGTTTTCATTAAAAAAAAAAAAAAAAAAAGTTTTTGAATCGAGAATCGTGTTGAATTGAAAAAAAATTGATTTTGAATCGAATCGTGACCCCAAGAATCGATTTGGAATCGAATCGTGGGACACCCAAAGATTTACAGCCCTAATATATATACACACACACACACACACACACACACACACACACACACACACACACACACACACACACACACACACACACACACACACACACACACACACACACACACACACACACACACACACACACACACACACACACACACACACACAGTTGTGGTCAAAAGTTTACATACACTTGTAAAGAACATAATGTCATGGCTGTCTTGAGTTTCCAATCATTTCTACAACTCTTATTTTTTTGTGATAGAGTGATTGAAGAAAATGTGACCAAATCTGCTGGTTCAAAAGTATACATACAGCAATGTTAATATTTGGTTACATGTCCCTTGGCAAGTTTCACTGCAATAAGGCGCTTTTGGCAGCCATCCATTTTTGACCACTCCTCTTGACAAAATTGGTGCAGTTCAGCTAAATTTGTTGGTTTTCTGACATGGACTTGTTTCTTCAGCATTGTCCACGAGTTCCTTTGACTTTCCCATTGTCGCGTTTGTAACCGAGTCTAATGACTGCATCACATGAGCCCTATTTGAATGGGCTCAGAGAAGTCAACAGGTGTCGTCAATCATAATCACTCACATGAAGTTAAGAGGCCATGCCGTGAAGCTAATTTGATTTGATTGTAACTTTACTACATCAAAATTGATAATGTATGTTGCTGTATGTATACTTTTGACCCAGCAGATTTGGTCACATTTTCAGTCGACCCATAATAAATTAATAAAAGAACCAATCTTCAAGAATGTTTTTGTGACAAACAAGTATGTACTCCAATCCCTCTACCACAGAAAAATAAGAGTTGTAGAAATTATTGGAAGCTCAAGACAGCCTTGATATTATGTCCTTAACAAGTGTATGTAAACCTTTGACCACGACTGTGTGTATATATATATATATATATATATATATATATATATATATATATATATATATATATATATATATATATATATATATATATATATATATATATATATATATATATATATATATATATATATATATATATATATATATATATATATAATTTTTTTATAACCCAGTGCGGCCCACCGAGTCAAAAAGTTTGGGAACCCCTGGTGTAAAGGATATCACCACATGGGCTCAGGAACACTTCAGAAAACCACTGTCAGTAAATACAGTTTGTCACTACATCTGTAAGTACAAGTTAAAACTCTACTATGCAAATCCAAAGCCATTTATCAGCAACACCCAGAAACGCCACTGGCTTCGCTGGGCCCGAACTCATCTAAGATGGACTGATGCAAAGTGGAAAAGTGTTCTGTGGTCTGACGAGTCCACATTTGAAATTATTTTTGGAAACTGTGGACGTTGTGTCCTCCGGAACAAAGAGGAAAAGAGCCATTCGGATTGTTATAGGCACAAAGTTCAAAAGCCACCATCTGTGATGGTATGGGGGTGTATTAGTGCCCAAGGCATGGGTAACTTACACATCTGTGAAGGCACCATTAATGCTGAAAGGTACATACAAGTTTTGGAGCAACATATGTTGCCATCCAAGCAACATTATCATTGACGCCCCTGCTTATTTCAGCAAGACAATGCCAAGCCACGTGTTACAGCAGCGTGACTTCGTAGTAAAAGAGTGCGGGTACTAGACTGGCGTGCATGTAGTCCAGACCTGTCTCCCATTGAAAATGTGTGGCGCATTATGAAGCCTAAAATACCACAACGGAGACCCCGGACTGTTGAACAACTTAAGCTGTACATCAAGCAAGAATGGGAAATAATTCCAAGCTTCAAAAATTGGTCTCCTCAATTCCCAAACGTTTACTAAATGTTGTTAAAAGGAAAGGCCATGTAACACAGTGGTAAAAATGCCCCTGTGACAACTTTTTTGCAATGTGTTGCTGCCATTAAATTCTAAGTTAATGATTATTTGCAAAAAAAAATACGTTTCTCAGTTCGAATATTAATTATCTTGTCTTTGCAGCCTATTCAATTGAATATAAGTTGAAAAGAATTTGCAAATCATTGTATTCTGTTTTTATTTACGAATAACACAATGTGCCAACTTCACTGGCTTAGGGTTTTGTAAATATGCTGCATTTGTTATGTTGTTTGGACACCCCTGCTCTACAGTGTGGGCGACCCTTGTTCTTTACTGTAAAATAGTACAGTAGTGTAAGTCTACATTTTAGCCTGAACTCACCATGCCTTTCAAGGTGGGGTCAGCCAGGGGAGACCTGTTCCCATGAAAGTCAGGCCACACATGAAGACTGGAGCCCAGCAGGTCAACAGCTGAAGAAGCAGCCAATCCACTAAGGTGGCTGTTCAAGTAGCTGTACATACTGTCGCCTCCAGCAGGACATCTACAGAAAGGAAAAAAACACATTCACAACACAGGTTGACAAAAAAAGGAAGTTCTATGTAATTTGTGGAACTCCGCGCAGTCATGTTACCAAAATGATTTTTTGTTGCTATTTGTTAAATTTTAAAATATACACTACCGTTCAAAAGTTTGGGGTCACCCAAACAATTTTGTGGAATAGCCTTCATTTCTAAGAACAAGAATAGACTGTCGAGTTTCAGATGAAAGTTCTCTTTTTCTGGCCATTTTGAGCGTTTAATTGACCCCACAAATGTGATGCTCCAGAAATGTAATCTGCTCTAAGGAAGGTCAGTTTTGTAGCTTCTGTAACGAGCTAAACTGTTTTCAGATGTGTGAACATGATTGCACAAGGGTTTTCTAATCATCAATTAGCCTTCTGAGCAAACACATTGTACCATTAGAACACTGGAGTGATAGTTGCTGGAAATGGGCCTCTATACACCTATGTAGATATTGCACCAAAAACCAGACATTTGCAGCTAGAATAGTCATTTACCACATTAGCAATGTATAGAATGTATTTCTTTAAAGTTAAGACTAGTTTGAAGTTATCTTCATTGAAGAGTAGTGCTTTTCCTTCAAAAATAAGGACATTTCAATGTGACCCCAAACTTTTGAACGGTAGTGTATATTTTTGTTTAAACATTGTAATGTGTGTAGTTAAGTGTCAACATGCTGTTTGAATAGACCAACGATAAATGAAAATTAACCAGATAACTGAGGTGGCGACTTGTCCAGGGTGTATCCCGCCTTCCGCCCGATTGTAGCTGAGATAGGCTCCAGCGCCCCCCGTGACCCCGAAGGGAATAAGCGGTAGAAAATGGATGGATGGATGGATGGACTATGCCAACATCCATAAATTACCACATCCTATTTTGTTCATTTTATTTGTTTCTAGCTTTCAAACAGGGTGCAAGAGGGTTCACTCTGTGCATCACTCTCAGCACCTGAGCAAGTTTATTAAATAAATTGGATTAAATGAACAGTGTGAACCCTATTGTCATTCATCCAAAATTTTTGTCCTGGTGGGTGGAGACCTGACCGACTAGCTACTGAAAAGCACCGCAATGTAACGAAAATGAAGAGGGGAAAAAGATGATTGCAAAGACAAATGTCTGATGTGGGAGTATTTAAACTTCAAACCGTACGTGAAAGATAAACCCATCAACAAGGTGGAAGGGGCCAATTTTGTTTGAAAGTGATGGTCACAAAACAAGACAGCAAAGCAAACTACATGACCGTTTTTCTAACTGGTAAAAAAAACTGCTCAATAATTAGTAATTGAAGTGCAGTTTTTGCTAACAACAATTAAGTCAATTTTATTTTCACGTTTGTTAAAAACTTAATTTCCCCTTGGGGATTATTAAAGTATTTCTGATTCTGATTAAAGTAGTAAGTTCTCGAGCTTCCACTTACAATGGCAAAAAAAAAATATGAATGAGAAATAAAAGTTTATTGTGTTTTAAAGGTTACTTGCATTATTGGTATTACATATTATAATTACATTTGACATGGCATCTAAGTAATGCTGACAACAATATAGTTTATTGGCAATCATTTGTGGGACAATATACAGGTATGTATCGGCCCAGGCCTAATTGCATGTACCGTACTTGCTAATTTTATACTAAGACTCAGTCCTGTTACGCTAGTGAGTCATCTTTGGCTTAAGAACTTTGTACAAAATGAAATAATGTTGCCTGAGATGGGACTGAGTAGTTCAATATGCCTATTTTCAGTTTTAAAGTAATACAAAAGTACATTTAGGTTTATTTTTAGAGTTACTATAAGCAAATGACACCGACTCGGTGGAGTGATCCTGCATGCATTCCTTCTATTTAATGTCAACAAAGTATCAACCAGCTATTGCTATGATATGCTGTGATACATCAGCATTGTTGAAGATAAGAAAACAGCTGGTTGCTGTATTGTAATACTCATTATCGCCACCTACGGGACTGGAGTGCACGTCTTGATTTAAACCATTCAAATTCAGATGTTTTTATATTCATTCTAGTTGTCATTAATTTGACTTCAATTTGATTTATTCCTACTCCTACTTTTCCTCACCGACAAGCTTGTGAGTTACACACAACAATCGATCCTACTAAAGCTGATAATCTTCCGAAAGCTTACTGAACATTATTACGTGTCAGATGATGGAGGGTGGCAGCTGTGCGCTAATGTTTTTGGAGAGCCAGACGCTAAATGAATCATCATCAGCAAACCTCTGCTGTGCCTTTTTTTGGAGCTGCGTGTAGGCAGCGTGGCCCGTCACCATGTGGTCAATCTGAAGGGGGAAGAGAACGACACAGCAAGGATCATATGACCACAGAGATGTGTAAAAGGGTCCAGTGTTTATTTTATGTTTAACCAACACAGTTACAGGTTAGTAAAGATATATTAACTTGCACTTAAACCAGGGGTGTCCGAACTTCGGCCCGCGGGCCAGTTGCAGCCCGCCGCCGTCTTTAGTTTGGCCCCCGAGACATCATGAGTTTAAAATGGAATCTGGCCCACGGGCTGTTTTCAAATTAATTTTAAATATCTAACGATCTGATTGTTGCAAATTTGCCATTATCTTGTGGACAACGTGAGTAAATCAGGTCAATGATGCTGAATTGTGCAATTGAACTGAAATAAGCACAGCATTTACTTATGACCTAATCCAAACAACCTTTCTCAGTCATGGCGAAAAAACAAAACAAAACACAACCATCAAAGAAAGCTAACACACATGGTCACAATCTGCTCACTAAACTTTGTCGATATTATAAAAAAATACGTTCAATCACATCACACCGTAAATTCCGGACTATAAGCCGCTATTTTTTTCCCACACTTTGAATCCTGCGGCTTACAAAACACTGCAGATAATTTATGGATTTTTCTTCACTGACGGCTGTCTATAAAGTATATAGTAAAAAAAAAAACAAAAAAAAAAACACACTGAATAGATGTTATTGTTTGTGCTATGACGCCACCTTTTGGACGAGTTCGCTCACTGCAAGTGCTGCAGTGGATCCAGCGACTGCATTGCCCTTCGGTTTAGACTTTATTTTTAAACCTACTGGAAGTAATGATAATGATAAATGGGTTATACTTGTATAGCGCTTTTCTACCTTCAAGGTACTCAAAGCGCTTTGACAGTATTTCCACATTCACCCATTCACACACACACATTCACACACTGATGGCGGTACAGTTGCCGTTCAGTCTTCTAGCCGTCCATAGCGTTATTACTCGTTTCTACGTGCCATCGTAATGTAATCAAGTTAGCGTCGTTAGTATTAGCTACTATGCTAACACGTTTACGAGTGTTTTTGGCAGTATTAACCTACAATGGCATTCTTTTTGTATTGTTTCAGTTTCGTATATTCAACAAAACGTCACCGTAGACTTATTGATTGCTGATTGGAGAGCTTGCTTGTCCATGACCAGTGTTTTGTTTGATCATCCGTTTTACTGCCTTGTGACAGGCATCTTTTGAAACAATTAAGGTATGTAAATAAACTTTTAAAAAATGCTTTGTGTAAATAACTAATTTTACAAAGTATCTATCTGCGGCTTATAGTCCAGTGCAGCTAATATGTAGAAAAATATTTTTTTCTTCTAAAATCTAGTGGCTGCGCCTTAGTGCGCTCTATTGTCCAGAAATAGATAGATAGATAGATAGATAGATAGATAGATAGATAGATAGATAGATAGATAGATAGATAGATAGATAGATAGATAGATAGATAGATAGATAGATAGATAGATAGATAGATAGATAGATAGATAGATAGATAGATAGATAGATAGATAGATAGATAGATAGATAGATAGATAGATAGATAGGTCTTTAATGTCATTGCACAAGTACAACGAAACTTTGTTTTCAGCACAAACCCGTTCAAGATTAGACAAACTAACAGTGTACAGGGTTACAGAACAGGAACGCTGACGGGTCGCCACAAGGCACCCTGTAAAATATGGGGAAAAAGGTCAAACGCTGGGGAAGGATGAGTAAAAAAATACAATGGAGTGGGAAAAAAACCTCCATAGCAAAGCACATATACCGTATTTTTCGGAGTATAAGTCGCACCGAAGTATAAGTCGCACCTGCCGAAAATGCATAATAAAGAAGGAAAAAAACATATATAAGTTGCACTGGAACTATGAAAAAAAAACTGCGACTTATAGTCCGAAAAATACAGTACATATTACAACGTACATCTCGAGATATCTAGCAACAGAGGGAAGGGAGTGCGGGGTCATGGTGGTAGGGCGCAGCTCTCAGGCGCTGACCATCCTTTCATCACCCCTATGGGATTTGCGTCGAGGGCGTTGGGTTGGGGGGCCGGGGGGTGAGTGTATGTGTGGCGTATATTTTTTTGGATGCATGTTTTGTCTGTAGGCCCGCGGTGTGTCTCTGTTCCGCGGCCTTGATCTTGTGCAGTCGCTAGTCCAAAGTCAACAACAACAGGTGTGTGTCCATGAGAGACAAGAAGGGAGTTTGTTGTGTTTGTTGAATTACGGTCATTCAAAATTACACCCATTTAAATCCCTTGCAATGTATGATGGGAAAATGGCAAAACACTCTCTCTTCACACTTATCAATGTTTGGCGCATTTGAACTGCTTGAAATTTCTGATTGATTACAAAACTTTAAGGAGGTCATCACATAAGTAAACAAGGTAGGAGTCAAACTTTCACATACTCTAAATATCCAATTATATTAATTATATATCCATTATATTAACACACACACACACACACACACACACACACACACACACACACACACACACACACACACACACACACACACACACACACACACACACACACACACACACACACACACACACACACACACACACACACACACACACACACACACACTATATTATACATATACATTTCTTAGAATATATACATATAAATACACACGCACACACAAACACACATATACATTTTTAAGCACACACATATATACAGTACATACATATTGGTTACTTTACATGCAGTTGGTTTTTGGCCCCCGGACAAATTTTTGTTAGCCCGATGCAGTCCCTAAGTCAAAAAGTTTGGACACCCCTGACTTAAACACATGTGACAGGATAATTATATATGCATAAATTAAACTCGGTTATGCTTAAGAGTAGTCAATGTACAGCTTGTATAGTGGTATAGATTTAATATTTAATTATTCTTAGCTCTACTCGGAACCTAGAGTAGTGTTTGTGTTAACTACATTGAGACGTATTACAAGTAGAACCCACTGACCAGACGTCCGGTGGCGCTCTGTCCTCCCTCGTTAAGCCACAAGTGTGGTACCATGGCAGACAGGCAGGGACCCCATACTCCTGGCACAAAAAGCGGCTGTTCACTGATCTTGTCATAACAAATCACAACGTTTTACAATGAGTAATATGCATGCTAATAAAAAACGGTGTAAAAGCAGACTTGCCGCCATGTGACAAGATGACGTGCCGCAGATCATAGCCATGCGTGAGGTAATTGGCTGTCCTTCGCACGGCAGCTGGAAGCCTTTTACATCTGCTCCTATGACACCTGGAGACACAGCTAGTGATTCGATTGGCATTAACGTGTGTACAATCTCTAGTATAGGGGACGGTGTGGCGCGGTTGAGAGAGTGGCCGTGCCAGCAACCTGAGGGTTCCTGGTTCGATCCCCACCTTCTACCAACCTCGTCACGTCCGTTGTGTCCTGAGCAAGACACTTCACCCTTGCTTCTGATGGGTCATGGTTAGGGCCTTGCATGGCAGATCCCGCCATCAGTGTGTGAATGTGTGTGTGAATGTGGAAATAGTGTCAAAGCGCTTTGAGTACATTGAAGGTAGAAAAGCGCTATATAAGTAAAACCCATTTACCATTTAGTATATTCCCACTCTGGGACAAAGAGTTTCACATGGAATTCACTAGTGACAACAACTGCTTGAATAATGCTTAAATAATAAGGAAGGCGTGGCTCAGATGGCAGAGCGCCCATTCAGCAATTTGAGGGTTCCTAGTCAGTCTCCTACAGGGCAGCTTTACTACAAATGTTGCTTACCACCATCAAAGTGTGAATATGGAGTGTATGATGGGTTCTCAGTTCAGTCTGTAAAGCGCTTTGAGTGTCTAGAAAAGCGCTATATAATTCTAATCCATCCATCCATGCATTTTCTACCGCTTGTCCCTTTTGGGGTCGCGGGGGGTGCTGGAGCCTATCTCAGCTGCATTCGGGCGGAAGGCGGGGTACACCCTGGATAAGTCGCCACCTTATTTATTATTCATGTTTGTCAAACTGGTTTGCGTTAAAAACAAGGGTGTGCGTGTCAATGTGTGTAAGTGATATTCAAGGTATTTTAAAAACGCACAGCAACGTCCAAAACACACGCAAACAGCCGAAACGCATCCAACTTCACAAAACACAACACTAAAAAAACCGCACAGCAACGTTCAAAACACTCTGTAGCTCTATAATGTTGTTAAATACAGAACATTTACCATTTCACTCTGTCAACTTTCTTCTTGGCTTCCCGGGAGGCTCATGTACCAGCTGGTACCAGAGTTTCTGGTACCAGCAAATCTAATTTGCTTTTTAATGCCACTTAATGCTTTTTAATGCCACTTAAAAAAAATGTATGCCCATGTCCGACCCCATATGGTTATTATATGTAGTCAAAAGCTTGAAAATGTCTGTATACACACAATTGCAAGCTTTTGAAAATAGAAATCTTGAAAAGTCGACATTAACTGTTACTATCTAGTTGATTGGCTCACAAGACTGTTTCATCTGAGAATTTATTTCTAATGATTTAATTTTCTGTAATAGCATCCGGTGTTCTGACTTCATCCAAAGGCCGTAGACAATAGCCAATTAAAAGGTTCCGCCTGTCAATCATCACGCTATACCTTCAATCAAAATTATTTAAGGGGATCTGCACCGAAGCCCTCTAATTCTGAATTAGTTGAGCAATATAATTGTGGAGAGGCGGGGCCGGCAGTCCGACAGCGAGGCAGGGCACAAGATGGGCCCGCTCCAAGATGGCGGCGAGGAGGCGTGGACGGCGAGCGAGCAGCGAGGCGGGGCGCGCCGGGTTCGACGCCGCAAACAAGATCAGGTGCGTGGATCGTGCACCTGGGCACAATTGAGTAATCCCCTCTCAGTGTGTAAAAGGGCGGCAGCCGAGAACGACGGGGCAGAAGGGGTTGGAGAGCGAACAGCAACCCATGCAGCGCAGAAGAGAGCGAGAGGCAGACGACGCGGAAGGCTGAAAAGCGAACAGAGGAGCGAGCAGTGAAAGCGACAGAGCTGAAAAGCAACCCGCAAGAGACTTTTTCTTATTGAAAAATAAAGAAGTCTACACCTGCTCGCAGAATGTCTGTTCTTGGTGGTCCTTGGAACCCACATGACGGCTTGAGACCGTCACAATAATATACCTACCCCGCCATCCACCCGAATGCAGCTGAGATAAGCTCCAGCACCCCCTGCGACCCCAAAAGGGACAAGCGGCAGAAAATGGATGGATGGATATAATATACCATCCATCCATCCATCCATCCATTTTCGTACCAAGAAATCATTTTAAAAATGTTTTATCTATTTAAAACATGCTGTAAGAATGCATATCTACTGAAAGTATGACTTATAATAGCCATAAACTGGAGGGTATGTTTCTAATCAGGATAAGATTTTTAAAAAATAGTTAAAATGTTTTATGAAATAATAAATGAACATCATACTAGAAATGCTAATGATGCACGTGTTCGGAAAAGGATGATTGATTTAAACCTTTTAGAAATGTACATGTTATGGAATATTTGTAAAAACGCCAATAAGATGCATTAAAAATAAACTGAGTAAATTAAACATTTTGAATAGATTGTATTTTACACCCACAATTAGTTTAGAATGGGTACAGTAGATAGCAAGTTACCGGTATGTACAAACACAGGCAGCGGTAGGAACTATTATTCCTTTACTTTGGGAATGTCCGAAAATAAGAGTTGTGGCCTGTTGTGAGAATTGCCTTGTTTGACCATCCTAGGCCACGGTAGGTCAGGTGAGGTGTCTGCGTCACAAGAGTTGATAATGTTAGCCAAGTTAGCTCATGTGTATTGAACTGGAGACTGAAATAAACGAGTCGTGTATGAAACAAACTCAACTTCCTCATTAACATGACATTGTGCCAGAGTTAAGGACTAAGCGCCTACAGTAACAAAAGAATGGCAAAGTTTCGGCCCCCAGAGCCGTTTCATTTTTCAGTCCAGCCCAGTGACTAAGGAAGCAGCGCTTTTCACGCTTTCGGACCTTAAAAGATCTCTTGTATACAGTTTTAAAGCCAGAGATGACGGAAAGAAACACACAGACGGACGTAGCTATTAATCGATGACAGCAACGTTCTTAAATACATTTTCACTCATCATTTGATGAATTGACATATTGACTATCGCAAAGTCCTACATTTGCATTACATTTTAAATGCCTTTGGACATCGCATTAATGACTTTTAATGCCCCACGGAACCCTGCTATTAGTAGCATGCAAACTATGGAGGGCCAAATGGGACTAATTAAATAAATACATCTAAAAAAAAAATTTTTTAAATATGCCATTAAATAAGGAAATCCTTAAATGTGGAAAATGTTTTATCTATACTTAAATTAAAACATAAAATAATTACTTATTTATGAAAAAATATGATCAATAATTAAATGATTAACTATAATTTTATAATTAGATAAATGAATGACAGTTAATAAAAGATTTGTGTGTTTAATTCCAATTTTTATTAATTAATGATGCATTTAAGTAATTGTTTATGTATTATTTATTAATTGTTTCCCCCCATTTGGCCCTTTATATAGATTTCATTGTGTTCCCCTGTCAGCCACTGTGGTTTTAACTTCTGATACAACAATGTAAGGTGATCTAAGTTTGCTGCAGGTCAGATGCAGAGTTAAGTAACACGGGTAATATAACACACAGACAAAATCCAGATGGCCGGGTTGGTCTGACTCCTGAAGCAGAGAGACAATACAGTATCTGCTGCCAGCAACATCATCATTTCTTATTGATACCCCATCTGTAAGCTCATACAGTTTGTGAAATATTCTACTGCAGATGATACAAATACATGATGAATTCTGTATGACATACCTAGGCCTCCAGCATGAGCATCGATAAGTGAAGCCCCAACTGCAGTTCCTGGATCCAAACCCAAATCTGCAGCTGCCTTCTGGGTCAGGCCATCCCCAAGTGGGCTCCCTGGAGAACACGTCTCGCTGCCTGGATGACAAAGAACTGAACATCAACAAACCATATTCTTACCATAGCACTTTTAATACTTTCTCCAACGTACCTATTTTTGAAAAGTTGTTTTCAGTAAGATCCTTTAGACCTATTGAAGTCCAAAAACTCACATCCCATCCCTCTGGAGGGCAATAGGTCCATTTACATACCAGCGTGCATAGGGATCTGTTAAATAAACATTAAAAAATGGCACATGTTCCTACTATTGAGATAAATGACAAGTACGTGCAAGAAACTACTGCGCGGTATATCCTAGGGATGTTCCGACCAGGGTTTTATGCTAACAATTTCGATCTTCTCTGAGTGAAATCAGCCAATCCCAATAGTGATCACATGCAATTTTTCAATATACAGTGCACCCGGAAAGTATTCAATGTTTTACTTTTTCCAAATTTGTTAATGTCACAGCCTTACTCCAAAATGGAATAAATTAATTTTTGATCTCAAAGTTCTACACACAATATCCCATAATGACAATGCGAAAATGTTTTTCTTCTTCAAATGTATTAAAAATATATTTTTGTTTTTGTTTACATGTACATAAGTATTGACAGCTTTTGCTCAATACTTTGTTAATGCACCTTTGGCAGCAATTACAGCCTCAAGTCTTGTTGAATACGATGCCACAAGCTTGGCACACCTATTCTAGTAGTTTTGCCCATTCCTTTTTGCAGCAACCCTCAAGCTCCATCGGGTTGGATGGGAAGCGCTGGTGTTCATCCAGGATGTCTCTTTACATTGTTGCATTCATCTTAGTTTAGTCAGGGAGGTTGACTAAGAACGTGATGTTCACTCTGTCAGAGCAGCAGCATTCCTCTGTAGAGAGAAGAGAACCTTCCAGAAGGACAACCATCTCTGCAGCAATCCACCAATCAGGCCTGTATGGTATAGTGGCCAGACAGAAGCCATTTCTTAGTAAAAGGTTCGCCAGCATGCACCTGAAAAGACTCTCACACCATGTGAAACAAACTTCTCTGGTCTGACGAGACAAAGATTGAACTCTTTGGTGTGAATTTCAGGCACCATGTTTGGAGTAAACCAGGCCAATACCATCCCTAAAGTGAAGCATGGTGCTGGCAGCATCATGCTGTGGGGATGTTTTTCAGCGGCAGCAACTGGGAGACTAGTCAGGATTAGGGTTGCAAAATTCTGGGAATATTCAGAGTTGGAAACTTTCCATGGGAATTAACGGGAATATATGGGAATTAACGGGAAATTAATGGGAATAAACATTGAATGCAACATGCTAGATCTTGCAGTATGATTATTAGCTAAAACAACCTGATTTAATGCAAATTCAGTAGAATTTCAACCCTGCACAGTGCATTCTTCCATCACATGCACAGATAATTCCCAGCATGCTACACACGACAGCAGGGCTATTGAGGCCACACTAGTATTTGAGCCCAAGGACTTCATCCAGTCAGGTAAGTTTTGATGATATTACTGGGGTAAATATATTTGATCTATGGTATTTAAGTTTAATAGAGGTGTAATTGCTTGTTACTGTATGACTGTAGGCTACTCTAGCAGACTTCCACTCAAGCTACCTAGCTGTTCCTGTACCTGTTAAATGATTTTGGGGCCAATATCTCTAGCTAGCTAGGTTTATGTACCACGACAGTCTCATAATGAGCCGAAAATATTTCTCCGTTAGCCATGATGCTAATTTTTTCTACGTTAAATCCCATTCATTTATGCTAACAACATTAGTGATCCGAATTTACCTTTTTTGTGATCTGTAAAGTTCAACTAGCAAATACTAAATCAAAACGTGTAGTTTCCTCTGCCTTCTGCTCTGCGAGCCATTCTGTTGTCATACAACAGAATGGCTCGCAGAGCAGAAGGCAGAGGAAACCAGGTTATAGTTTGATTTAGCATGCTGATTGGGAGTTCATTTATTCATATAGCCTATTTCTATTAATTTGTCCATCAGTAAAATATTTTTAAAGACTACTCCAATTGTTTAGCTGACTATTTATATCTGTGTGTGGCATTGCATTAGTGTTTTACAAGAATAAATAAATACAAACAAAATAATGTCACATACACCACCTGATGTGTGGAGACATTTTACCCCAACCAATGTAGGCGGAAAGGTTGTGTACATTTGCAAATACTGTGCAAAGAGCCACGTCAAAAATGCCACAAGGATGCAGCAGCATATAGACAAGTGCCCAATAATATATAATTATTGTAATTCATGTAATTAATTCCCATATATTCCCATTAATTCCCATAAACGGTGTCCAACTTTGAATAATCAAAAAATGGTCAATATTTCAAAACTTCCCGTGGTAAATTTCCGGAAATTTACCGGAAACTTTCCACCCCTTTGCAACCCTAGTCAGGATAGAGGAAAAGATGAATGCAGCAATGTACAGAGAAATCCTGGATGAAAACCAATGCTTCCCATCCAACCTGATGGAGCTTGAGAGGTGCTGCAAAGAGGAATGGGCCAAACTGCCCAAAGATAGGTGTGCCAAGCTTGTGGCATTGTATTCAAAAAGACTTGAGGCTGTAAGTTCTGCCAGAGGTACATCAAAATGTGGAAAAAGTGAAGCGCTGTGAATACTTTCCAGATGCACAGTATTTATGGTAAGTGCTATTAACAGTGTAACAATACAATATTTAAAGTAGTTCCTTATTCTCTTTTGTGTATTGTGTATTAACAATGAGGTCAATAAGTACACACTACTAAACAAAAGTAAAAACTACACTGTACAAGTCTTTTTTTTTTTTTTTTTGGTTTTTGCCCTCAAAGTGCCCATGAACTAATTCCTGAATATGTAAACATGAAAATAAAAAAAATCTAGACTTCTTAAAGCACTTATTTCTTGTATTGTTTCAAGCCAGTTTAGCGATTTGCATGTCTCCTCCTGGCTTGCTCTTACTGGGTGAAACATGTTTAGCCTTGTCCTTCAATGACAATGGTACTCGATAATAATACTTAAAATACTAAGAAACTTAGTTTATTTTCCACAATGGAGGTGATTAAATTAACTAAGCTGGTAGCTGTCAGTCAAGTGACCAAAATTAAATAAAGTATTGGTCAGAGGTGGTTGGCATTAAAAGGCATTAATTAGCAAGGGCTAATCGTGTACATTTACACAGAAATAGTCCAATACTGATTGATCGGCACATTCCTACTATATCCATGTCATGTGTAAGATGCATGTCATTCTTCGTGAAATCACACACCTGCTTAAAGAGCCTGTTGCCTTCCATGACAGAAAGTCTGGAAGGTCAAAAAAGTGAGCGGCTTTGTTCCAGCAACTTTCCCTCAGATTCTGCGCAAGATTTAGAAAAAAAGTGCAGTTATAAGGTTAACCCTGTATGCATCTACAAAACATGGGGCGCTGTCGGAATACAGACACTAACATCAAGATACCTAAAAAAAAACATCACCAATGAAGGGCCAAATGGGACAAAATTATATCAATAAATAAATATTGAAATAATAACTTAAATGTGTCATTAAATAATTATAGTCGTTATTAATCTATTCAATGTAAAATTACATTACTTGAATGACATAATTAGTTATTAATTTCATGATTTAATTCATTAAATTAATTCATTACATATTTAAATAATTAAATATAAATTCATATTCATAAAGCACTTCATTGGTCAAATGTGATACAAATTTAAAAAATGTTTATTTACTTAAATTTGTAATTAATTAAAGCAATAAATGAACCATGACATCAGTAATGAAATCAATTGTGAAATAATTACCGTATTTTTCGGACTATAAGTCGCAGTTTTTTTCATAGTTTGGCCGGTGGTGCGACTTATACTCAGGAGCGACTTATGAGTGAAATTATTAACTTATTACCGTAAAATATAAAATAATATTATTTAGCTCATTCACGTAAGAGACTAGACGTACAAGATTTCATCGAATTTAGCGTTCAGGAGTGACAGATTGTTTGGTAAACGCATGTTCTATATGTTATAGTTATTTGAATGACTCCTACCATAATATGTTACGTTAACATACCAGGCACGTTCTCAGTTGGTTATTTATGCCTCATATAACGTACACTTATTCAGCCTGTTGTTCACTATTCTTTATTTATTTTAAATTGCCTTTCAAATGTCTATTCTTGGTGTTGGGTTTTATCAAATAAATGTCCCCAAAAAATGTGACTTATAAATGTTTTTTTCCTTCTTTATTATGCATTTTTGGCTGGTGCGACTTATACTCCGAAAAATGCGGTAATGAAATCATGAAATATTTCAATCCAATAAATTAATGACAAATGTAATAAGACATTTATGTTTTAATTCCAATTATAATTAATAAATGATACAAGTATTTATTCAAATATATGTACCGTATTTTTCGGAGTATAAGTCGCACCGGCTGAAAATGCATAAGGTAAAAAACATATATAAGTCGCACTGGAGTATAAGTCGCATTTTTTGGGGACATTTATTTGATAAAACCCAACACCAAGAATAGACATTTGAAAGGCAATTTAAAATAAATAAAGAATAGAGAACAACAGGCTGAATAAGTGTACGTTATATGACGCATAAATAACCAACTGAGAACGTGCCTGGTATGTTAACGTAACATATTATGGTAAGAGTCATTCAAATAACTATAACATATAGAACATGCTATACGTTTACCAAACAATCTGTCACTCCTAATCGCTAAATCCCATGAAATCTTATACGTCTAGTCTCTTACGTGAATGAGCTAAATAACATTATTTGATATTTTACGGTAATGTGTTAATAATTTCACACATAAGTCGCTCCTGAGTATAAGTCGCACCCCAGGCCAAACTATGAAAAAAACTGTGACTTATAGTCCGAAAAATACGGTATTTGATTTGGTCTCATTTGGCCCAATTGCTGCGACCGCGCTCACCTCTTTAAGCCAGAGAAGCTTGGGAGGTTGCATCTCTGGTGACATGACCCCTCCCACTCTACTTAGGACACGGTGGCCAGCCCTTGTGATGCGAGCGGCTTGCTCCGCAGCACGATGGTCCATCCACATTACCACGTTTCTCTCATCCTCACCTGGATATGCAAAGACAACTTGAAAAAAATACTATGATGTATCTAGGTGCAGCCTGAAAGTTTTTTATTGTACACATTTCAAACAGAAGATTCATCCTTCACCAATTTAATCATATTTACATGTAATGGATTATTGTTTGGCACATCCTTTTGCTCTCTACAACCATTTATAGAAATTGTGTTAACGCTACTAACCAAGAGGGTTGGGCAGATTAAACCAAATATCAATAGTTTCAATGCAAAGTGTAGTATCTGTATTGTATTTTTCAGTTATCTTCTGTTTGTTTTCACAAATATGTGTATTTTCGTTGCTGTGCTGATACGGTTATAGTGTTTACATTTTGAAGAATTGGAATAAGAACCAACAATATTTTTTTCTTTTTTAAAAACGTGTTTATGAATTTACTCATGTATTATGTGGGGTCAAATAGGACAAAAATAAATAAATATATCTAAATAATTATTTAAATGTGTCATTAATTAATCATAATTGGATTTAAATACAGGGATTCCCCTGCATGTATATGATCATAGCGCACCGCCACTGCAGATAAATGGTGCCACACCTTCATTATATATATATATATATATATATGTTTTTTTTTAAATTAATTTTTTTTTTTTTTTACATTAAAACACAGTGTATGAATGGATATACTGTATATAGTCTACTATTTACATACTATTGACCATAATAAGTTTGAAAAATCTGGAAGAGACCAAAGCTTATTGTAATTTATTTATTAATTGTAATCAACATTTAACACTGTGCAACCCCATTTGCTTTTATACAAATCTAAAGACTTCAATGTCAACACTACCCTGATTAAATGGTTTTATTCCTTTTTAACTAACCACACACAGCAAGTGAAGGTTAATCAGACGCTGTCATACAGGTGTTCCACTAGGCTGTGTACTTTCACCTACTCTTTTTACACTACACTAATGACTGCGGGAAAGTACATCCTAATAATTATATATTCAATCAATCAATCAAAGTTTACTTGTATAGACCTTAATCAGAAATGTCTCAAAGGGCTGCACAAGTCACAACGACATCCTCGGCTCAGATCCCACATCAGGGCAAGAAAAAACTAAACCGAATGGGAACACCCTGAAACTCTGGAAGAGGCCGCAGAAGAGAGACGGCAGATCGACTGGTCTAAAAAGGGGTCTATTTACAGCAGGGGTCCCCAAACTTTTTGACTCCGGGGCCGCATTGGGGTAAAACAATTTGGCTGGGGGCCGCGCTATATATACAGTATATATATATATATATATATATATATATATATATATACACAGTATATATATGTATATATATATATATATATATATATATATATATATATATATATATGTATATATATATATATATATATATATATATATATATATATATATATATATATATATATATATATATATATATATATATATATATATATATATATATATACACACACACAGTATATATATATATGTATATGTAAATGTGTATATATGTATATGTCTATGTATATGTATATGTCCATGTATACATGTATATATATATATATATATATATATATATATATATATATATATATATATACTAAAAAAGTATTTAGTCAGCCACCCATTGATTGTCAATGGGTGGCTGACTAAATACTTTTTTGCCCCACTGTATATATATATATATATATATATATATATATATATATATATATATATATATATATATACACACACATACATACATATGTATATATATGTATTCATACATATATATTCCTCGCGCACTAATTGAATTAAAGGCCTACTGAAATGAAATTTTTCTTTTTTAAACGGGGATAGCAGATCTATTCTATGTGTCATACTTGATCATTTCGCGATATTGCCATATTTTTGCTGAAAGGATTTAGTATAGAACAACGACGATAAAGATCGCAACTTTTGGTATCTGATAAAAAAAGGCTTGCCCCAACCGGAAGTAGCGTGACGTAGTCAATTGAACATATACGCAAAGTTCCCTATTGTTTACAATGATGGCCGCATGAAGTGAGAGAGATTCGGACCGAGAAAGCGACGATTTCCCCATTAATTTGAGCGAGGATGAAAGATTTGTGGATGAGTAAAGTGCAAGTGAAGGACTAGTGGGGAGTTGAAGCTATTCAGATAGGGAAGATGCTGTGAGAGCCGGGGGTGACCTGATATTCAGCTGGGAATGACTAAAACAGTAAATAAACACAAGACATATATATATACTCTATTAGCCACAACACAACCAGGCTTATATTTAATATGCCACAAATTAATCCCACATAAAAACACCTAGGTGTTTGTTATGCTAGCTCCTAGCTACTAGCTACTAGCTAAATTAAATTAAACAAATTAATCCCACATAAAAACACCTAGGTGTTTGTTGTGCTAGCTACTAGCTCGAGCTAGTTATAGCTCGAGCGGGTAATATGGACGGGATCCCGTATATATAACCCACCAATACAATTCAAACACCTGCACAACACACACACTCACTCAGCCCAAAGAACCGTTCACCTAACCCAAGGTTCAAAAAGCTTATATATTTAACCAAAGTTACGTACATGACACGCACGTACGGGCAAGCAATCAAATGTTTGGAAGCGCGCGGGTGGGACCTGATATTTAGCTGGGAATGACTACAACAGTAAATAAACACAAGACATATATATACTCTATTAGCCACAACACAACCAGGTTTATATTTAATATGCCACAAATGAATCCCGCATAACAAACACCTAGGTGTTTGTTATGCTAGCTCCTAGCTACTAGCTCGAGCTAGTTATAGCAAGCGATCAAATGTTTGGAAGCGTACTCACGGTATCGCGTCTGCGTCTGTTAACGAAGTCAAAGTCCTCCTGGTAAGAGTCTCTGTTGTCCGAATTCTTAAATCTTGACTGCATCTTTCGGGAATGTAAACAATGAAACACCGACTGCGTTGTGTTGCTGACTTCCCTCGCAAAATACTCCGCTTCGCACAGACTTTCTTCTTTGCTTGCTCAGCTTCTTTCTCCATAATGCAATGAACAAATTGCAACAGATTCACCAACACAGATGTCCAGAATACTGTGGAATAATGAGATGAAAACAGCTATTTCGTATTGGCTTCAATGGGGAAGCCATACCTGTGTTCTACTGGCTACGTCACGCGCATACGTCATCCTCAAACGCGTTTTGAACCGGAAGTTCCCCGGGAAATTTAAAATTGCACTTTATAAGTTAACCCGGCCGTATTGGCATGTGTTGCAATGTTAAGATTTCATCATTGATATATAAACTATCAGACTGCGTGGTCGGTAGTAGTGGGTTTCAGTAGGCCTTTAAAGAGCGCACTTGCTGCTGTCACATTATCGATGGTAAAATTCATTTTTAGACAATATGATTTGCCTGAGTGGCTAGGAGACAGTAGAAAATGGACTAGTAAGGACAAATTTTTAAAAAAAAAGCAATACTACAAACAAACAAAAACAACAAAATGTTTTGTTTTGTTTTTTTAACTTGGGACTTCCCGCGGGCCGGATTTTGGACGCTGGGGGGCCGTATCCTATACAGGATAAAGGATACAGTATACAAATTAGTTTAAGATGGGACTTATTTGCTGCTACTGAGGTAGCATCTCTAACTGTTACAGGTAGGGCATTCCAGAGGACTGGAGCCCGAATAGAAAACACTCTATAGCCCGCATGCTTTTTTGGGGCCCTGGGAATTACTAATAAGCCGGAGTTCTTTGAAAACAGATTTCTGGCCGGGACATATGGTACAATGCCATCAGCAAGATAGAATGGAGCTAGACCAGGGGTGGGCAATTAATTTTCACCGGGGGCCGCATAAGCAACCCGAGCACTGCTGGAGGGCCACACGACAATATTTCAATTAGATTTTGCTCAATATTATTTTTGATATACCGTAAGATAAATAATAATGATGATAATAATAATAATAATAATAATAATAATAATAATAATTTAATTTAACCTAACTTAACTTTATACAAAAGCAGATTGCTTTTGATGGTCACTTTATCCTGCATTATCCAACATTTTTCCCCATCAGATTTGGACAACCATCTGTTGTTAAAAATAGTTTTTAATCATATTTATTTTATATTGTTTTTATATTGGTTTTATATGTAATTGTTTTTTCTTTTTATTCAGTCATTGGTGGAGCTAAGGATAATATTTGAATATTGTTTTTAATATTGTTGTGCAGCACTTTGGAAACATTTTGTTGTTTAAATGTGCTATATAAATAAAGTGGATTGGATTGTCACACCTGCCAGCTTGTCCCATTTCAGTCCTAACATGTCCAAACACACATTTACCTATGTGAACAAGTCATTACCTGTGGTTGTCTCTTTAATTGACTGCATTGCTGCCAGCTACTCCGTGATTTGAAAGTCTGCAGTTATCCCACGTAAGAAGAAGAGCAGCTGGAGGTGTCACGTACATCACAGATCTCATCCAAAGTTAGCGAAAAACAGTCCAAGTCTCCGGGCATATCAGCGCAACAGAGTCCAATAAGCACTCCTTAATAAACTCTCTGTCAGAAAACGCCTTACTTTTTCTGGCGCTTTTGTGAGAAATGACGAAACTTGTCCTGACGGCTGCATCTCTGGGGGTGTGAAATATGGCAAAAAGTCCTTGTTGGCTTTGCAGTTTTACCATCAACGCATCAGCCTCCCTTGCGCGCGCTTCATCAGACACATTCCGGTATTTTCCCTCGTGTTTCTTCGTGTAGTGGCGATTAAAATGATATTCTTTAAACACAGCAAGCTGTGTACCACAAATTAAGCACATGGCTTTACCATTAATTTATGTAAAGAAATACTTGCCAGTCCAAAACACGCCATTCGTCATCAACTTTTCTTTTTTTAGCATCTCATCACTTGTCTCTATGCACCTTCACTCACAGGTTCCCCCCGGACATATAGCATAAATAACACATTTCAAAATAAAAGCAGCACAGTTGTATTGCGCGCACGACATAGATGTTTTTTAAACTTTATTTTGTCATTTGTTATTGCGCCGTTCAATTCACTCACAATCGCACACGCGCATATGTCCACACGGAAGTAATACAAATAACGCTTTTCAAAACAAAAGCAGCACCGTTGTATTGCACACTCGACATAGATACTTTTTGAAATTTATTTTGTATTTTATGATTGGCCTCACGCGGGCCGGACAGGGATGCGCAAATACATACAATGCCCAGGTCTGAGCTAGACCGTTTAGTATTTTATACGTAAGTAATAAAACCTTAAAGTTGCATCTTAAGTGCACAGGAAGCCAGAGCAGGTGAGCCAGTATAGGTGTAATATGATCAAACTTTCTTGTTCTTGTCAAAAGTCCAGCAGCCGCATTTTGTACCAACTGTAATGCTTTAATGCTAGACATAGGGAGACCCGGAAATAATACGTTACAGTAATTGAGATGAGACGTAACAAACAGATAAATAATAATCTCAGCATCGGTGGTGGACAAAAAGGGATGAATTTTAGCGATATTACGAAGCTGAAAGAAGACTGTTTTAGTAACAATCTTAATGTGGGACTCAAACGAGAGAGTTGGGTCAAAGATAATGTTGACATTCTTTATTTACCGAGTCGCTTTGTGTAATGGTTTTGTTGTCAAATGTAAATGTATATTAACATTTGCAGATGACAGTAATTGTGAGTCTTCTGCATAAGGACATGAACTCTTTTACATACCACAATGAGATTGACACCTTCATTAAGTGGTGTGATAAAAAACATCTAATTTTAAATGTGGCAAGAACACAACAGATTAATTTTGAACCCAGGCAAGTGACTACACATGAGCCAGTGGTCATTAAAGACCAGACTATCAATCGGGTGACAGCATATAAAGATCTAGGGGTCCATGTTGAAAACTTGCTCATCTGGAAATCGCATATTGATCATTTATCAATACAATCGCCGATTGTATTGTACCATATGTCCCGACAAGAAATCTGCGTTCAAAGAACTCCGGCTTATTAGTGATTCCCAGAGCCAAAAAAAAGTCTGCGGGCTATAGAGCGTTTTCTATTCGGGCTCCAGTACTCTGGAATGCCCTCCCGGTAACAGTTAGAGATGCTACCTCAGTAGAAGCATTTAAGTCCCATCTTAAAACTCATTTGTATAATCTAGCCTTTAAATAGACCCCCCCTTTTTTAGACCAGTTGATCTGCCGTTTCTTTTCTTCTCTCCTCTTCTCCCCTGTCCCTTGCGAGGGGGAGTTGCATAGGTCCGGTGGCCATGGATGAAGTGCTGGCTGTCCAGAGCCGGGACCCCGGGTGGACCACTAGCCTGTGCATCGGTTGGGGACATCTCTGCGCTGCTGACCCGTCTCCGCTCGGGATGGTTTCCTGTTGGCCCCGCTGTGGACTGGACTCCCGCTGATGTGTTGGATCCACTGTGGACTGGACTTTCACAATGTTATGTCAGACCCACTCGACATCCGTTGCTTTCGGTCTCCCCTAGAGGGGGGGGGTTACCCACATATGCGGTCCTCTCCAAGGTTTCTCATAGTCATTCACCGACGTCCCACTGGGGTGAGTTTTTCCTTGCCCGTATGTGGGCTCTGTACCGAGGATGTCGTTGTGGCTTGTACAGCCCTTTGAGACACTTGTGATTTAGGGCTATATAAATAAACATTGATTGATTGATTGATTGATTTGTGCAACAAACTGCAACAGAGACTATATTTTTGAGACGACTGAGGCTGTATGGTGTTAGCAATCAGATCATGCTAATTTTCTACAAAGCTATTTTAAAGAGCTTAATAAGATACGGAATTACAGCATGGTTTGGTAACCTAACTGTACAATTGAAAAAACGATTGGCTAACACAGTAGTTCTTAACCTGGGTTCGATCGAACCCTAAGGGTTCGGTGAGTCAGCCTCAGGGGTTCGACGGAGCCTCCGCCACGGAGGTCAAGACACACCCGACTTATCGTGTAAATAAAAACTTCTCCCTATCGGCTTTGTGGATACGGCAACAGCAGAAGTCAGACTGATTTGCATGTGTGTAATTTGTTGTGAGTTCATGCACTGTGTTGGTTTTGTTCTTTGAACAAGGTGATGTTGATGCACGGTTCATTTTGTGCACCAGTAAAAATACATAACTTTGTCTTGAATTTGAAAAAAAAAATTTTTATTTTTCACTAAAGAAGGGTTCGGTGAATGCGCATATGAAACTGGTGGGGTTCGGTATCTCCAACAAGGCTAAGAACCACTGCTCTAACATGAACAAAACAGTAATGAATATTAATTGGTATGTAGCATTATGAGTAAAGTATATAGTATACACCATTTGTATAACCAGTCAGTTATGACACAATCAACAACAATCTCTTCAGATTCCACGCACCCACTGTCCTCAGAAGACAAACTTCTTCCCTTACGAAGAAGCAGTGTTGGGACTAACGTGTTACTTTGTAACACGTTAATGTAACACCGTTAATTTCGGCGGTAACTAGTAATCTAACGCGTTATTTTTTATATTCAGTAACTCAGTTACCGTTACTACATGATGCGTTACTGCGTTATTTTACGTTATTTTTTATGTAGTATTGGCTAGAAACAGAAGATCTGAGTGTGTTTTATTGGAGCGCTGCAGTGTCGTCCTTCTGAATGTTCTTGTGTCACAAGCCGGAGGCGTGCTCTGTGTGTGTCTGGGTGTGGGTGCGGGTGTGGGGAGGGGAGGGGGGGCGTGTCTGTGTTTACTAACAACGGAGTCGCAGTCGACTCAAGTGTCTTAACAAGGAGATATTCTCACTTCTTTTTTCTTTTGTCGAGCACAAAGAAAAGAACATTTTAGTTAAATGTAAGTTGTGTCTTGGATCAAAGATCCCGTCTACTGCCCAAAACAACAATTCAAATCTGCCTGGTTAGGCTTTGTGTATGTCACGTGTGCCTTCCTTAGGTGAAGCCAGGTTTACAGTTATGTTGTTATTATGATGTTTGTTACTTATGTATTTTATGTTGCAGCTATTTAAAATAGTTTTGTCAATTTGTTCTGGCCTGAAATAAATTGGCCCTTTGAAACATATCTTTGTCTGTGTGTGTTGTATGTAGACCACATTGCTTAGCAGAGTTCAGTGATGCAAATGCATGTCAAGTTGATCAACAGATTGTATTATACTCCAGTGCAATAACAGGACTGAAATAAAGGCTAAAAGGGCATTAATGGTAGCTTTTAAAAAATAAAAAAAAAAGAAGAGAAAAAAAGTAACTAAATAGTTACTTTTCACAGTAACGCATTACTTTTTGGTGTAAGTAACTGAGTTAATAACTGAGTTACTTTTGAAATAAAGTAACTAGTAACTGTAACTAGTTACTGGTTTTCAGTAACTAACCCAACACTGGGAAGAAGACACCGTATACCAAAGTGCAAAACAAACCGTCTCAAATTATTTTTTGTTCCAGCTTCTATCAAGCTGTTGAATATTTGCCAAAAAATAGTGCAATGTACAATGAACACAAGCACTTTAGCACTTTAAATAGTCTAATTTCTGTGTTGCCATTTTAAACTACTGTATTTCCTGGTTTTAAGCCCTGCTTTGTTAATGCTTGTTTTAGTGTCTGTATTTTTATGTGAATATCTTGTATGCCTTATGAAACAATAATATAACACAATGCACAAAACAAATTTCCATAACGGGACAATAAAGTTTACCCCGACCCTTCAAAACCAACTAGGAGGGAACTGAGGTAATTAGTCAATATTGCAGCGACAAACTTTCTTATCATCGGCGCACATCAAGTTTAAAATAGCATCTTAAAGCGAAACGTGAACACGAGGATGTCGCCACTAGCATGAATGCTACATGGGCAGCAAACAGAGAACAACAAACTATGCTGGCTGAGTTGACCTGTGTTTACCACAGATAAATTAAAGAATGTATTTAGGCCACTTAACATCTGTGAAAACCAAGTCCTGCAAGATGTTGTTCATATTGCCAACTGACAAAGTACAAACTACTTTGGAGGTACCAAAAAAAAAAGAGAGACCAGCGCTGTCATCTGGAAAGGTAAATAGGCTTGTTCGTTTAAGCAATTGCTTAAAACGGGGGTCAGCAACCCGCGGCTCTAAAGCCACATGTGGCTCTTAAGCGGCACGCTGGTGGCTCCATGGAGCTTTTTCAAAAATGTATGGAAATGGAAAAAAAATGGGGTGAAAAATATGAAATATGTTTTTTGTTGTAATATGGTTTCTGTAGGAGGACAAACACGACACAATCCTTCCTAATTGTTAGAAAGCCCACTGTTTAATATGTTTGTGTTTATGCTTCCCTGATGAGAGTATTTGGCGAGCGCCGTTTTGTCCTACTAATTTTAGCGGCCCTTGAACTCACCGTTGTGTGGACTGTGACTCAACTTTGTTTACATGTATATCTTTCTCCGACCCTGCCACAGAAAGACGTGTTTTATGCCACTCCTTCTTTGTCTCATTTTGTCCACCAAAGGTTTTATACCGTGCGTGAATGCACAAAAGGTGAGCTTTGTTGATGTTATTGACTTGTTGGAGTGCTAATCAGGCATATTTGGTAAGTACATGACTGCAAGCTAATCGATGCTAACATGCTATTTAGGCTAGCTGTATGTACACATTGCATCATTTTGTCTCATTTGTAGGTATATTTGAGCTCATTTAATTTCCTTTATTTATGTCCTCTGTGTATTTAATTTATATTTGCATGCCTCAAGACACACTATCTGTATGTATTATTGGCTGCATTTTTGATAGTTGTTAGTGTGCCATGTTGTTCCAGACCACAGCAAACGTTACCCAGCTTGCAAAGATTGTAATAAATCCATTAGAAGAAGGCAGCCTGTCGTTTGCTTTAACTTGGTCACACACTAATATACCTTTGGCCATTCTAAGACAGTAATTTCCAGGAGTTATCTCACCCTCTGAGAAGTTTTACTAATGTTTTCCAATGTTGTAAAAATGTGTAGAATAAATATTATATTTCAACATTTCTGTCAATAAAGATTTGCGTCAGCCTGCGACACAATCATTTTGATAGTAGGCTAATATAGCTAATTAGCAACTTACATAATGTGTTGTCTTCATTATAACACTTTTAATTTTTTGCGGCTCCAGACCGATTACTTTCTTGTATTTGTGGTCCAATATGGCTCTTTCAACATTTAGGGTTGCCGACCCCTGGGTTAAAATAAGGAAGCGTAAATGCAGGTTTAAATGGTGCACTATGTAAAGTTGTTTGCGGGTGTGTTTACTACTTTATCTAATAATATACTGTACATCTGTACCAGGTTTGCGATATTATTGCAAAACGTTAAAAATGTGCACTTAATTCTTACAATACTTACTGTCACCAAGTTTTGAGCAAGTTGATAACTTGCATTTCAGTAAAACATTTAAAAAACGTTTCTTTATAACATTCTGACTGCAAAATTGCATTTGGATCCAGTGTTGGCGTTAAAGCACTTTTTGTGTATTTTTACGCATTGAAATCAGAAAGGACGCGCATTTTCGGAGGTCCGCGCATCCGCCGGGATACATATTTTTTTTATTTTTACCGACCCTGCCTTCTCCATGTCAAAACAGTGTTTTGTTTATATTTGCCGAGTCAAATTTCACTTTCATACTGAAATAAATACACCTACAACTTATTAAATACAAATATAGAAAAAAATACCGGCAGAGGTAAAGTTTAGATTCTTGAAGGAAAGAAGAAAGTGAATGAACGTTATAACTGAATACATTTACAAAAAAATGTGTTTTCTTTTGTATTATTTTTTATTATTTTATTGTATTATTATGTTAGATCCACTTTGGACTGGACTTTCACAATATTATGTCAGACCCACTCAACATCCATTTCTTTCGGTCTCCCCTAGTCGGGGGCGGGGGTTACCCACATATGCGGTCCTCTCCAAGGTTTCTCATAGTCATTCACATCGACGTCCCACTGGAGTGAGTTTTCCTTGCCCTTATGTGGGCTCTGTACCGAGGATGTCGTTGTGGCTTGTGCAGCCCTTTGAGACACTAGTGATTTAGGGCTATATAAATAAACATTGATTGATTGATTGATTGATGAATTAAGTAACGTTTATGACAACCTTTTTCCAAAACACAATATAGAATGTGAGTTATAACAGGATAATGCATACATTTATCATTTGTTTTCAAAACGGTTACAAAAAAGTGGGACCGCAAAAATTTATTGTGGGACCCAATTTATATGACTTGATGGGGTCCCTGGGAACCCATTTTGAACATTTCCTAGTGACAACACTGCTGGATCCATATATTGTGATATTTTCTTACAGTTTTTTCCAATTGCTTACACACTAAATTTTAAATGTTCACACAGTTAACAAAGTCTACACACTAGGGCTGCAACTAACGATTAATTTGATAATCGATTAATCTGTCGATTATTACTTCGATTAATAATCGGATAAAAGAGACAAACTACATTTCTATCCTTTCCAGTATTTTATTGGAAAAAAACAGCATACTGGCACAATACTTATTTTGATTATTGTTTCTCAGCTGTTTGTACATGTTGCAGTTTATAAAAAATAAAGAAAAAGAAAAATTAAATATTTAAAACATTTTTAAAAAAATTAAAATTGCCTCTGCACATGCGCATAGCATAGATCCATCGAATCGATGACTAAATTAATCGCCAACTATTTTTATAATCGATTTTAATCGATTAGTTGTTGCAGCCCTACTACACACAGTAAACAAAACCACTGTGCAGATTTGCCTAATATTAGGCATGGACTCTGCTTCACAGTTTTTGCGAAATATTACACACACCTTCCCATCTTGCACACAGATAAGGATTGTGATACACACATCTTCACATCTTGCACACCCATGTTCACACTTTACACACACACTAGGATTGTGATACACACATCTTTATCTCCAGATTGTTTTTCAAACCTTTTTATTTGTCTCAGATTTTAATTTGTACTGCATGTCGTTGTTGACTACTGTGATATGTTACTCTACCTGACTGGTAAAAATAAATATTTGCAGTTTGCAGCATCATTGTTGAGCAGTTCTTGAAAAGATTACAGGATATTTGTTCTTTCTCTTTAGGTCCTTACGTATAAGCCCACTTCAAAGTAGGGCTGGGCGACATATCAATATACTCGATTTATCGCGGGTTTGTCTCTGTGCGATATAGAAAATGACTATATGGTGATATTCGAGTATACGTTCTCACGCAGTTGCTTTTAGCTGCGGGCATTACACTGCATGCATTTCCCACTCTTTCTTGTCTCTCCTTCTCACAGAGACGTAAACCAAGCGCACCTTCTTATATACGTCACATGTGCAACGCCACACGCTCCCGCGGAGCAGAGAGGTAGCGACATGGTAAGGTTAGCTGTGATGCTAACGGTGAGGTGCGGGTGGTAATACGAGAGAGAGAAGGTGCGAATCTGGTAACAAATGGAGGAAGAATTAATTCCCATGAAAAACAGCACGGGATCCATCGTCTGGCGGTGGTTTGGCTTCAAGCGGGAATGTGTTCAACATTTTTGCGGCAAAAGCGTTGCTACAAAAAGTAGCACCGCTGCTAATGTAGCATAATTTGAAAAGTCACCCGCTAGAGAATGAGGAGTGCTTGAAACTCTGCATGTCAACATCTCTGGCCGGTGCCACACCCACAAAATTCCGAAGCAAATATTTCCAGATCAACATCGTATAAAAAAAAAAAGTCAACAACTGAAGGAGATAACGTCCACAGGAACCTATTATGCAGCTCATTTTTATTTGACAGTTATTGAAATATCTTGTGTGTCATCATGCACAAAAGTGCACTTTGTTTTTAACTATTGTAGTGGCGTTCTGTACAAAAAGTACACTTTAATTTAGTGTTGTTTTGATATGTCATCTTAGTGACATCATTCACAAAAGTGCACTATAGCTTGTTTTAAAATGTCTCTGACAATCTTGCACTTTCTGTTTTGAAATGACATGAATGTTTGTGCCACTGCTTGAAGGCCTACTGAAACCCACTACTACTGACCACGCAGTCTGATAGTTTATATATCAATGATGAAATCTTAACATTGCAACACATGCCAATACGGCCGGGTTAACTTATAAAGTGCAATTTTAAATTTCCCGGGGAACTTCCGGTTCAAAACGCCTTTGGAGGATGACGTATGCGCGTGACGTAGCCAGTTTAACAGAGGTATGGCTTCCCCATTGAAGCCAATACGAAATAGCTCTGTTTTAATTTCATAATTCCACAGTATTCTGGACATCTGTGTTGGTGAATCTGTTGCAATTTGTTCATTGCATTATGGAGAAAGAAGCTGAGCAAGCAAAGAAGAAAGTCGGTGCGAAGCGGAGTATTTTGCGAGGGAAGTCAGCAACACAACACAGTCGGGGTTTCATTGTTTACATTCCCGAAAGATGCAGTCAAGATCGAAGAACTCGGACAACAGAGACTCTTACCAGGAGGACTTTGACTTCGTTAACAGACGCAGACGCGATACCGTGAGTACGCTTCCAAACATTTGATCGCTTGCTATAACTAGCTCGAGCTAGTAGCTAGGAGCTAGCATAACAAACACCTAGGTGTTTGTTATGCGGGATTAATTTGTGGCATATTGAATATAAGCCTGGTTGTGTTGTGGCTAATAGAGTATATATATGTCTTCTGTTTATTTACTGTTGTAGTCATTCCCAGCTGAATATCAGGTGCCACCCGCGCGCTTCTAAACATTTGATTGCTTGCCCGTACGTGCGTGTCATGTACGTAACTTTGGTTAAATATATAAGCTTTACGAACCTTGGGTTAGGTGAGCGGTTCTTTGGGCTGAGTGAGTGTGTGTGTTGTGCAGGTGTTTGAATTGTATTGGCGGGTTATATATACGGGATCCCGTCCATATTACCCGCTCGAGCTGTAACTAGCTCGAGCTAGTAGCTAGCATAACAAACACCTAGGTGTTTTTATGTGGGATTAATTTGTTTAATTTAATTTAATATAAGCCTGGTTGTGTTGTGGCTAATAGAGTATATATATGTCTTGTGTTTATTTACTGTTGTAGTCATTCCCAGCTGAATATCAGGTCACCCCCGGCTCTCACAGCATCTTCCCTATCTGAATCGCTTCCACTCGCCACTAGTCCTTCACTTGCACTTTACTCATCCACAAATCTTTCATCCTCGCTCAAATTAATGGGGAAATCGTCGCTTTCTCGGTCCGAATCTCTCTCATGCAGCCATCATTGTAAACAATAGGGAACTTTGCGTATATGTTCAATTGACTACGTCACGCTACTTCCGGTAGGGGCAAGCCTTTTTTTATCAGATACCAAAAGTTGCGATCTTTATCGTCGTTGTTCTATACTAAATCCTTTCAGCAAAAATATGGCAATATCGCGAAATGATCAAGTATGACACATAGAATAGATCTGCTATCCCTGTTTAAATTAAAAAAAATCATTTCAGTAGGCCTTTAATAACTGTTTAATAAATACAGTTTTGGTCAATTGACTTAGTTGTGATTTCCCTCTCTGCATGAAAGTTTAAAAAAATTAGCATATATTAATGCAGTATGAACAAGAATGTTTTAATGTAGACACATAGAATCATCATACTGCTGTGATTATATGCATCAAGCGTTCATTCAAAGCTAAGGCAAAATATCAAAATATATATCGTGTATCGTGACATGGCCTAAAAATATCGAGATATTAAAAAAAGGCATTATCGCCCAGCCCTAGTTCTAGTTATGACTCTTCTCGGCCACCGTACATTTATGACAACGTTCTCTTTCGTGTGAAAAATACATCAACTCACCGTCCTTATTGACTGCTACAGACTGGAAGCTTCGGTCCAACACAACCAGAGAACAGGTGGCATCAAAGCCGATTCCTCTCACTTGGCTCCTGTTTATTCCCCTCGTGACTTCCTAACACACGCACACAAATATAACATTTCCCCACGCAACTTGGTAATGACGTCACTACCTTGACGACGAGGCAGCATTTATCCCAGATGTCGTGGGAGGATTGTACATAATGGTCGGCGTGAGGCTCCCAGATGCTGATGGGCTCCTGAGCTGTGGTCTTCAGGTCGCCATATCTGGTGACCAGCGCCGCCCTCACACTGGCCGTGCCCACGTCCACGCCGACATAGTAAACGTCCTCCGTCATGGCGTCGATAAACAACACGGTTGACCTGCCAGTGGCGGAAAATGTGCGGAATAGTTGGACAAATATGGGAAGACACGCGGGAAAACATAGCAATTGTTGTAAAAGTGATACGTGTTAGTACACAAGATAGCACAAAAAGCACAAAATCGTCGAACTCACCGAATGAGTCAAAGTCTGTTTAGCTGTGTGCGCGCCATGCCGTGTTTACACTTTACTGAGGGGGGAAAGGGACTTTGAGCAGCGAATTCTCCTGGGGGTACGGATCGCGAAAGAGGTCAAAAAGTACCAAATTGCGTTTTTTCAGTTTTTTGTTTTTTTTTCAGTGTAAGTGTCTTTTTTTTAATACAGACGCCCGTTTCTGCCACAAAAGAATTAAATACCCCAAGGGTTAGGCATAATTTTGAGATACAAAGTAATACATAATGAAATAAAAAAAAAAGTCATAACTGTGAGATAAGAAGTCGTAATTATGATAATACAAAAAAAATATCTAAATTATGACATTAAAATATCGTATTTATGGGATTAAAAAGTCATTATTATGAGATTAAAAAAAATCGAAATTATGAGATAAAATGTTGAAATTATTCGATTATAAAAGTCATAATTATGAGATAAAAAGTCCGAATAATGAGACAAAAAGTCGTAATTATGAGATAAAAATAAATGAAAATCGAAATTATGATAAAAAAGATTATGAGAAAATAGTCATAATGATAATAGAAAAGCCGAAATTATGAAACAAAAAAGTTATGAGCTAGAAGTCATAACTATGAAATAAGACGTCGAAATTATGAGATAAAAAGTCAAAATTATGACATTGAAAGATCGTATTTATGAGATTAAAAAGGTCATTATTATTAGATAAAAGGTTGAAATTATGAGATAAAAAAAAGTCATAATTATGAGATAAAAAGTCACAATAATGAGACAAAAAGTCATATTATGAGATCAAAAGTTTTAAATATGAGATTTAAAAAAAAAATCGAAATTATGATTAAGAAAAAAACTAAACTATGAGATAAATGGGTTATACTTGTATAGCGCTTTTCTACCTTCAAGGTACTCAAAGCGCTTTGACAGTATTTCCACATTTACCCAGTCACACACACATTCACACACTGATGGCTGCCATGCAAGGCGCTAACCAGCAGCCATCAGAGGCAAAGGGTGAAGTGTCTTGCCCAAGGACACAACGGACGTGACTAGGAAGGTAGAAGGTGGGAATTGAACCCCAGTAACCAGCAACACTCCGATTGCTGGCACA
The DNA here is from genome assembly GCF_033978785.1 of Entelurus aequoreus. Lineage (NCBI taxonomy): Eukaryota > Metazoa > Chordata > Actinopteri > Syngnathiformes > Syngnathidae > Entelurus > Entelurus aequoreus. The sequence goes on from NC_084744.1 coordinate 48,779,971, forward strand.
GCCACTCTACCAACTTATTAGGGCCTTTACTGTTCCTAATACAAATACCAATAGAAATAGCACTATTGATAATGAATAATAACAATAACTTACCTCTATTATCAACAATACAACTGTTTCAAACACAACAATAAATATATGTAATGATGACTTGAAATACAAAAGAAAGCAGATAAATGGAGGGGAAGAAAGAGAAGCAAACTGTATTAACCTTGTAGATTGTTATTGTAACAACTGAACTAACAGGGGGCGGCGTGGCGAAGTTGGTAGAGTGGCCGTGCCAGCAATCGGAGTGTTGCTGGTTACTGGGGTTCAATTCCCACCTTCTACCTTCCTAGTCACGTCTGTTGTGTCCTTGGGCAAGACACTTAAGTGTCTTGCCCAAGGGGATAGGTTGATTGGCAACACTAAATTGGCCCTAGTGTGTGAATGTGAGTGTGAATGTTGACTGTCTATATGTGTTGTCCCTGTGATGAGATGGCGACTTGTCCAGGGTGTACCCCGCCTTCCGCCCGATTGTAGCTGAGATAGGCTCCAGCGCCCCCCGCGACCCGAAGGGAATAAGCGGTAGAAAATGGATGGATGGATGGATGGATGGATGGATAGTCATAATGATAATAGAAAAGGCGAAATTATGAAACCAAAAAAAAACATCTAAATTATGATTTTTAAAAAAAATATGAAATTATGAGATAAAAAGTCAAAATTATGACATTGAAAGATCATATTTATGAGATTAAAAAGATCATTATTATTAAAAAAAAAGATTGTCGAAATTATGAAATAAAATGTTGAAATTATGAGATTAAAAAAAAGTCATGATTATGAGATAAAAAGTCACAATAATGAGACAAAAAGTCGTAATTATAAGTTTTAAATATGAGATTTAAAAAAAATCGAAATTATGATTGAGAAAAAAACTAAATTATGAGATAATAGTCATAATGATAAAATAAAAAGCCGAAATTATGGAACTTTCTCGTTGAGAAATGTTGTTCTTAAACAATTTGCACAATTTGCTCACGCATTTGTTCACAAAGTGGTGACCCTCGCTCCATCCTTGTTTGTGATTGACTGAGCATTTCATGGAAGCTGCTTTTATACCCAATCATGGCACCCACCTGTTCCCAATTAGCCTGTTCACCTGTGGGATGTTCCAAATAAGTGTTTGATGAGTTTCCTCAACTTTCTCAGTCTTTTTTGCCACTTGTGCCAGCTTTTTTGAAATATGTTGCAGGCGTCAAATTCCAAATGAGCTAATATTTGCAAAAAATAACAAAGTTTTTCAGTTTGAACATTAAGTATCTTGTCTTTGCAGTCTATTCAATAGAATATAGGTTGAAAAGGATTTGCAAATCATTGTATTCTGTTTTTATTTACGATTTACACAACATGCCAACTTCACTGGTTTTGGGTTTTGTACATTATTTCATAAAACTACTGCACTTTATGGTAGTATATTACGGAACATCCATGTTTTTAAGAGCAGGCTTAAAACGCATCTTTTTGATTTACCTCATATGTATCAATTTTATTGACATAATTTGTGCTTTTCTTTTTATTTCTTATTAGTTATATATTTTAATTTGTTCTACTTATATACAGTAAATATACAATAAATATGTATTTTTTGTCTTCATAATATGTTTTACTCATATTTTATTCTTACTCGTGGGTCTTACCATTTTACATGTTTTATTATTTTACTTTATTTTGTAGACGGCTCCTGTGATAGTGTTTCTTCACCTGGATCCACTGTACTCATCTATTTATTCAACTGTGTGTGTGTATTTGTGTGTGTGTGTGTGTGTGTGTGTGTGTGTGTGTGTGTGTGTGTGTGTGTGTGTGTGCGTGTGTGTGTGTGTGTTTGATTGATGATGAGGAATGTGGGTCATCAAGCATTGTTTTTAGGTCGTAAAGCATTTTGTGTTTTATGTATGAAAATGTCTAGTCGATAAAGTTTGATTTATTGATTGTATTGTCTTTTTAAAAGGCATGATGCATGTTAAAATGTAGATTTTTTTTTTGGGGGGGGGGGGGGGACAGCGGGGGCAAGATCCATTGAAATTAATTGCAAATAATGATTGAATGCGAGAGGTTGATTTGAGAAACAAACGTTTTGAGTTAAGAGCTCTGTCACACAACCAACTGAGTTACTGGTACTACTGTATTCATGTTAATATTATGACCTAAAACATATGGCCGGTGTCTCAGAAAACAAAGAAGCACATTAAGATTTGTAGATTATCTGTAAAGACGAGTGGCCTAAAACCACATGGGTGTCTTCATTTAGTATTACGTCACATTTTTTTTAATTTATAATGTTTTATTTTTAAAAAGAAACAATTAAAACTGCAATTTCAAAGAAAGAAGTGTGGTCTAATATGTAATTTGTCAAGAGTTCTTCAGTACATCGTGTCTTAAAGGCCTACTGAAACCCACTACTACCGACCACGCAGTCTGATAGTTTATATATCAATGATGAAATCTTAACATTGCAACACATGCCAATACGGCCGGGTTAACTTATAAAGTGCAATTTTAAATTTCCCGCTAAACTTCCGGTTGAAAACGCCTTTGGATGATGACGTATGCGCGTGACGTAGCCAGTGAAACAGAAGTATCGGTACCCCATTGAATCCAATACAAAATAGCTCTGTTTTCATCTCATAATTCCACAGTATTCTGGACATCTGTGTTGGTGAATCTTTTGCAATTTGTTTAATGAACAATGGAGACCACAAAGAAGAAAGTTGTAGGTGGGATCGGTGTACTAGTGGCGGACTACAGCAACACAACCAGGAAGACAGAGATGGATAGCAGACGCGTTAGCCGCCAAACTCACCTTAACTTCCTCCGTCTCGCCGACCGCATCTGTGATCGGGTGAAGTCCTTCGTCGCACCGTCGATCACTGGAACGCAGGTGAGCACGGGTGTTGATGAGCAGATGAGGGCTGGCTGGCGTAGGTGGATAGCTAATGTTTTTAGCATAGCTCTGTGAGGTCCGGTTGCTAAGTTAGCTTCAATGGCGTCGTTAGCAACAGCATTGTTAACCTTCGCCAGGCTGGAAAGCATTAACCGTGTAGTTACATGTCCATGGTTTAATAGTATTGTTGATCTTCTGTCTATCCTTCCAGTCAGGGATTTATTTATTTTGTTTCTATATGCAGTTAAGCATGATGCTATCACGTTAGCTCCGTAGCTAAAGTGTTTCGTCGATGTATTGTCGTGGAGATAAAAGTCACTGTGAATGTCCATTTCGCATTCTCGACTCTCATTTTCAAGAGGATATAGTATCCGAGGTGGTTTAAAATACAAATCCGTGATCCACAATAGAAAAAGGAGAGATTGTGGAATCCAATGAGCCAGCTTGTACCTAAGTTACGGTCAGAGCGAAAAAAGATATGTCTTGCACTGTATTCTAGTCCTTCACTCTCACGTTCCTCATCTACAAATCTTTCATCCTCGCTCAAATTAATGGGGTAATCGTCGCTTTCTCGGTCCGAATCGCTCTAGCTGCATTGTAAACAATAGGAAAATGTGAGGAGCTGTTCAATTGACTACGTCACGCTACTTCCGGTAGGGGCAAGGCTTTTTTTTATCAGATACCAAAAGTTGCGATCTTTATCGTCGTTGTTCTCTACTAAATCCTTTCAGCAAAAATATGGCAATATCGCGAAATGATCAAGTATGACACATAGAATGGATCTGCTATCCCTGTGTTCTTTTCTTGGCGTTGCAAGGAAGCAGCACTGCTTGTGTGGAACAACTTAGAAAGCGTTCACATCAAATCAGGCAGCAAGACAGGAAGAAACAGATGGTCTTCAACAAACATAGCACACACTCTGTTTGAAATTTCATCTGTCTCCCTCACTTCTTACTGTGTGCTCCAGCGCGTGTGTGTGTGTGTGTGTGTGTGCGTGTGTGTGCTCAAGGCTTTGAGGTAATCAAAACTTTGCTTTGCTGATACATCAACACACACACACACACGCACACTGGATGGCCTGTTTTTATTTCCAGTGGTCCCTGGACTGTCCCACCTCCTGGCGACAAGGCCTCAGCTCCTGATTGGAGATGTCCATGCAGTTAGAAAGCAGCTACAGGGAGGAGGGAGTTTCTACAGCAGGGATGTCCAGACTTTTTCCACTCAGGGCTGCCCACTGAAAAATGAAAGCATGTGGGGGGCATTTTGATATTTTTCATTTTAGAAACCAATACAATATTTACTATAACCATTAGGGCTCCCCTCGGTTTGGGTAAATGTCAAGCCAGGACCCAAAAGGGTCTCAATCATTAAAGTGTAAAAAACAAGTCTTAAATATGTGTGTGTGTGTGTGTATATGTATAAATATATGTGTGTATATATATATATATATATATATATATATATATATATATATATATATATATATATATATATATATATATATATATATATATATATATATATATATATATATATATATATATATATAAAACGTATATATATATATATATATATATATATATATATATATATATATATATATATATATATATATATATATATATATATATATATATATATATATATATATATACACACATATGTATACATATGTATATATATATACATACATACATATGTATACATATATACATATGTATACATATGTACAGTATATATATACATATATACATACATATACATATGTATACATATATATATACATATATACATACATATATATATATATATACATGTGTATATATACATATATATGTATATATATACGTATACATATATATGTATATATATATATGTATGTATACATATATATACAGTATATGTATACATTTTATATATATATATATATATATATATATATATATATATATATATATATATATATATATATATATATATATATATATATATATATATATATATATATATATATATATATATATACGTTTGTATATAATTGGCTCCAGCACCCCCTGCGATCCCAGAAGGAACAAGCGGTAGGAAATGGATAGATGGATATACATATACATACAGTGGTTCTTAACCTTGTTGGAGGTACCGAACCCCACCAGTTTCATATGCGCATTCACCGAACCCTTCTTTAGTGAAAAATAAAATGTGCTTTTTTTCTTTCACATCCAAGACAAATGTATTGTTTTTTTTACTGGTGCAGAAAATGAACCGTGCATGAACATCACCTTGTTCAAAGAACAAAACCAACACAGTGCATGAACTCAGAAGAAATTACACACCTGCAAATCAGTGTGAATTCTGCTGTTGCCTTTGAGAGACCAGTTTAGATATGCGTGGCTTCACCTTGGCAAGTGCCACACTCATGTCATTTTCACAGCAAGGTCTGTTCCTTTTCTTCGTTTTTATGTCCAGCACCCTTCAAAAAGGATTGCTCGCAAAGACTGGGGGTATCCATAATTCGCCGATGGGGAGAAGTTTTTATTCACACGATGTGTCGGGTGTGTCTTGACCTCCGCGGCGGAGGCTATGCCGAACCCCTGAGGCCGACTCACCGAACCCCTAGGGTTCGATCAAACCCAGGTTAAGAACCACTGGTATATACACATATGTATCAACTTCTGATCTATCCGTTGACATAAGTTTGGATTTTAAAAACATTTTTTATGCCCTTTTTGTCCAAAGAAACCATTTATATTTTACGGCAAAAACACAAGATATGCAATATTTTACCCCCAAAAATGTTTAAAGGAGAATATTTGATGTGATGTAGTTGTAGCTTTAAATAGGTAAATATTTAGGGACAACATTGCTTTTGGTTCATTACTGCTTTTTGAGCAATGACAGTTTAAAAAAAGGGCCCGTCTCAAAAAAGTGTTAAAAATATCAATATGTATCATTTTAATGCTAACATTTCTAGATCGATTTCCGATCTATCTGTCAATTATCAGTTTTATGCCATTTTTGTCAGAGAAAACATTGTTTTGTTTGTATGGCAGGCACACAAAAAATGCAATATTTACCCCAAAAAGTGGAATATTTTTAATGTGAAGTAATTTGAGCCTTGAATTGGTCAATAATTCATACCGACATTGATTTTGATTAGTTAATATCTTTTTGAGCAATGACAGTTCTAAAGCAAAAAAAACTGCCTGCATGGCAGCTTTGTGTTATTAGTGGCAATATTACAACTTTTTTCTCGTTACATTTCACCTGTTTGCTCTTTTATTCCACTTTTTATGTTTTTTTTGTGTAATAGTATATTTCAAATGTGCCACGGGCCGTAAAAATTTTTTAGCTGCGTGGCACAAATGGCCTCCGGGCCATAGTTTGGACACCTCTGTTCTACAGAGACTTAGCTTGAGGACAAATTGAGACGGGGTGATACTCGTCAGCGACCTGTGTGAAGTTGGTTCACACAGGTGGTCCAGAACACACATGCACTAACAGCGAGTAGAAGGAAACGACTCTGAAAGAGACTTAGTGAAGAGAACAAACAAATAAGAAAAACAAGTTTAAAAACCCTTTTTGAAGGCTTACATTAGTGTTAAGTACTCCCACAGGGGTGTGAGGACAACATGTTTTGTGCAGAGTGTCCCAGACAGTCAGTGTATGTTTCCTCTTACAATTGTTTACTAATTCACTGTCAGCCTGAGCGGTACACTTTGAAAAATACAACGGGCCCTCGCACTCCTGTGCAACTCAGGGTTCATGATAGTCTGTGGTCACGAATAACACATGCGGTCCCGTCCTTACCATACTTGCCAACCTTGAGACCTCCAATATCGGGAGGTGGGGGGTAGGGGGTGGGGGGGCTTGGTCGGGGGTGGGGCGTGGGGGGGTGGTTGGGGGCGTGGTTATTTACAGCTAGAATTCACCAACTCGAGTATTTCATATATATATATATATATATATATATATATATATATATATATATATATATATATATATATATATATATATATATATATATATATATATATATATATATATATATATATATATGTATGAAATACTTGACTTTCAGTGAATTCTAGATATATATATATATATATATATACATTTTATTTACATATGTAACGGTGTAGAAACAGACGTTCATTATGCTTGATTAAATTATGAATGAAGTGTTGCAACAGCGCCTGTTGCTGGTGAGAAGTGGTATGTGCTTTATCTGCGGGAAGTGCTCAGAACTGTGACGCCTTCCAACCGGTGAGACACGTTTTTGCATTGTCCGGGATTGTTTACTAATTAGTGAATATTGACTGTTTATATTTTGATTAGTACTTTGTAATGTACACATAAAAAGGTTCGCTAATTGGTATTGACCAAAACTGTATCTTAGAGTGATATTTTGAAGACAATAACACATTTTTACTGTGTAAACTAATTGGTGATTGTTGATGTGTTATTTAGATAATCCCGTGACCCAAGTGGACTCACAGTCTCATAATTTGCACTGTTTTGCAGGTAACATTATATTTCATGCCACTGTGATTATTTGGTTGTTTATATAGCTGTCCTCACCTATTATTATGATGCTAATGGTAGCTTGGCTAGGCCGCAGCCTGGTTTATCAACCGCATGGTTTGAAGCAGCCATTTTGGATGCGAGGTGCGTTCAGGGACATCCTGTAAAATGTAGTAACTGTCAATTTACTGTGTATTTTGCATATAAAAAAAGGATTATTGTAAATTTAAGTATACCAATATCAGTACAGGTGAAACCAACTGAGAAAATGAATATGATAATTAGTATGAAGATTTGGTTTAAACACTATACGATCACATCCAAATGTAACATGTTGTGTGTAAAATGAAACTGTGGTTTTATTATGTCAAACATCAGAACTGTGACGCCTTCCAACTGATAATCCCGTGACCCAAGTGGACTCACAGTCTCACAATTTGCACTGTTTTGCAGGACACTGTAATAAAAGAAATTCATAATCCACCTGGTGCCAGTGATATGTTGAAGCGACAGCAGTGTGGAGCTGCATTTTGCCACATACAGTTGTGGACCGTCACACATAGAAAAAAAAATACTTGAATTTCAGCATTATCTATCCATTAGATGGCAGTATTGTCCTGTTTAACTTCTCCGTTCATTGGGCAGGGAAGCTGTTTATATTGTGGGAAAGCGGACGTGAGAACAGGCTGTCCCCACTCAGTCTCAGGTCCGCATTGAGCTGGAGGGGGCGTGGCCTCCAGCTCCGGCTGAATACCGGGAGTTTGTCGGGAGAAAATCTCTGCCGGGAGGTTGTCGGGAGAGGCGCTGAATACCGGGATTCTCCCGCTAAAAACGGGAGGGTTGGCAAGTATGGTCCTTACCAATGCCCCGACCCACCATCAAAAATTTCAGGAAGATCGGAACATGTGGAAGAAAGTCATAAAGTTCAAGTTAAAGTCCCAACGATAGTCACACACACACTAGGTGTGGTGAAATTATCCTCTGCATTTGACCCATCCCCATGTTCACCCCCTAGGAGGTGAGGGGAGCAGTGAGCAGCAGCGGTGGCCATGCTCAGGAATCATTTTGGTGATTTAACCCCCAATTTCAACCCTTGATGCTGAGTGCCCAGCAGGGAGGCAATGGGTCCCATTTTTATAGTCTTTGGTATGACTCGGTCGGGGTTTGAACTCACGACCTTCCAGTCTCAGGGCAGACACTCTAACCACAAGGCCACTGAACAGATATCAACGTCTAGTTAGGATCAGACCCCAACCTTAAAGCCTCATATCAGTTTGGAAGGAGATCTGATCATCTATAGCAGGCCTGGGCAATTATTTTGACTCGGGGGCCAAATTTAGAGAAAAAAATGTGTCTGAGGGCCAGTATATCTATTTTTACGAACACTAATACAAAACCTCACAATAATGTCTGATTGAATGCTAAAAACGTTATGACAGACCGCATAAAAAAACGGAATGGAATTTTAAATTTTTTTACTGAATGAGACACCCAGAAAGTACATGAAAATAAAGAATGTGGGATTTTCAATATTAACCATGAACGATAAAACACTGAATATTGACAACTTATGAACGTCACACCCCCTCTCGATCGACATACTTAACAATCAAGAAACGCAACAAAAATGCAACAAACAAGCGAAATATGAACGCGAAGGGTTAACAAAACCCCACTTACAATCTGATACATCTGATATATCACTAAGCTTTAGAACTTTGCTGTAAAAATTTCCTTCCGCGTCTGTCCCTGACACCCGCATTTTAGGCTGGCCGCTCTGGAAACGCTCTGTGGAAACGCTCCCCACCCACACTGCTTGGTGCCTCGTCTGAGCTGCTGTGACTTAGATTACTATAGTAACTAATTAGATTACCACAGTAACTAGTATATCATGCAAAAGCACAGATTCCAACCATTGAAATACTTTGTATAGTTCAAGATTTATAGTAATTTGAAAACATCACTGCACATCATAATGGCAGCTACAGTTTCCATCTTAAAGATCTAAAAAAAATATTTGGGAATATCCGGCGGGCCAGATTGAAAAGCTTAACGGGCCGCATGCGGCCACCGGGCCTTAATTTGCCCAGGTCTGATCTATAGTGAAGTAATGACAGTTTGATGGTTGATGGCGAGGAGCAGTTTTCGCCACTAAGCTCGGGCCACCATGAATGGGTCCTAATAGGAACTGACCCAACTGGCACTTAAGGGTGTCATCATCATTTGTACCAATTATGATAAAGATCTGAATATGTTGAAAGGTTTGTGGCGAACTATCAGGTAAAGTTTGGCGCCGTGCCACGCCCACATTTTATGGCATATGCAAAATTAATTCGCAATTTATCCCATAAAGCTTAAATTTATCCCATTTAGCCCATCGGTTTAGTATCTGTCATTTAAACCGTGGCTCATTCGGTCAAAGTCCCAAGGAGGAGTTTGTTAATGTAAGACCCCTGATTTTGGCCTAAAAAGGACAGACGAAACCCAAGATGGCCGACTTCCTGTTGGTTTTTGAATATGAGTTTTTGCGACTTTTACATGATACACAATTCCAGCGATGTTTGTGACGATACGTGAATCTGGTGGAAGGGGCTAATTATTTCTCATTTTAAAGGGGGCGCTGTAGAGTCAAAAAAAGTATTTGGCCACCCATCCAAATGATCAGAATTAGGTGTCCTAATCACTTGGCCCGGCCACAGGTGTATAAAATCAAGCACTTAGGCATGGAGACTGTTTCTACAAACATTTGCGAAAGAATGGGCCCCTCTCAGTGATTTCCAGCGTGGAACTGTCATAGGATGCCATCTGTGCAACAAATTCAGTTCATTTCCTCGCTCCTAAATATTCCAAAGTCAACTGTCAGCTTCATTTTAAGAAAATGGAAGAATTTCGGAACAACAGCAACTCAGCCACTAAGTGGTAGGCCACGTAGACTGACAGAGAGGTCAGCATAGTGCAAAGACTTTCTGCGCAGTCAGTTGCTACAGAGCTCCAAACTTCATGTGACCTTCCAATCAGCCCACGTACAGTACGCAGAGAGCTTCATGGAATGGGTTTCCATGGCCGAGCAGCTGCATCTAAGCTATACATCACCAATGAAAAGCGTGGGAGGCAGTGGTGTAAAGCAGTGGTCCCCAACCACTGGTCCGTGGCCCGGTACCGGTCCATGGATTGGTACCGGGCTGCACAAGAAATAATTAGTTATTTCCGTTTTATTTATTATCTGTGTCACGGCCCAGACGCACACTAGTGCGCAATCATCTGGGAGCCGCGCTGAGCGCACCTCCAAGCGCGCTAGCGTGCGCGTCACTCAAGTTGCTGCAGGCAGCTGCGTTCCATCTTCAATCAACACACCCGGCACTGATGAGAGGGACGACTACTTAAACAACCGCCACCAGAGATCATTTGCCAGAACGTAGCAATCTGTACATCGTACCGTAAGCTCGTCTCCAGCTTCCTAGTTGCCTTTTTGATCCTGATCTCTGTGTTTTTTTCCCTGCGCTAATTGTCGTGTCCTCCCTCACCCCGCAGCTCCCTGTGTGCGTCCCCGAGTCACGCTGTGTGTCGTGCGCTCCTGGATCTTCCCTGTCTTCCTCGTGCTTCCTGGTTCTCGACTCCTCGCTTGCCCCCGGACTACGACGACTCTCTCCTGCCTCCCGACCACGCTTCCGCCCCTGGACAAACCCTGCCTGCCTTGCCCTTGTCTGACAGCACCGCTCATCTCCATAACCTCACTTCCACCCTCATCCCATTTCAATGGACCAAGGAAGAAGCCAGTGTCTCCTTCCAGGGGCTGAAGAGGAGCTTCACCTCTGCACCTGTGCTCGTCCACCCCGATCCTGATTGTCCATTTATCGTCGAGGTGGACGCATCAGATTCGGGTATCGGGGCAGTACTCTCCCAGCGTGCCCGAGAGAATAATGTCTTGCATCCATGTGCATTTTTTTCCAGAAGACTCACACCATCAGAGCACAACTACGACGCAGGAAATCGGGAACTGCTGGCAGTACACGACGCCCTAACTGAGTGGAGACACTGGCTGGAGGGGGCAAAACATCCGTTCCTGGTTTCACCGATCATCGCAACCTCATCCATATTCGCTCTGCCAAGAGACTTAATGACCGTCAGGCACGATGGGCACAATTTTTTAGTAGATTTGACTACACGCTCTCATTCAGACCAGGCTCCCGCAATACAAAGGCTGATGCCCTCTCCAGACAGTTCTCGGTGGAGACCATCAGCACACACTCAGCGGAACCCATTCTTCCCCCTGCCCGGGTGGTGGGGATGGTCACCTGGGAGATCGAGGCACTGGTAAAAGCGGCACTCCTCGTGAACCCGGGACCGGGTGGTGGACCCCCAACAGACTGTTTGTTCCACCTGACCTTCGATCCAAGGTGCTGGACTGGGGTCACTCCAGTATCTTCGCTTGCCACCCGGGGGTCCACCGCTCGCTATCATTTATCCGGCGCTCATTCTGGTGGCCATCTATGGAGACCGACACCAGAGAGTTCATCGCCGCTTGTTCCACATGTGCCCGCAACAAGGCTTCCTACAGCCCTCCGGCGGGACTCTTACACCCCCTACCTATTCCTGGTCGACCCTGGTCTCACATTGCTCTGGATTTTGTGACCGGATTCCCCGCCTCCCAAGGTAATACCACTATCCTAACCATAATTGATAGATTCTCCAAGGCTGCACATTTTGTCCCCCTCCCCAAGCTTCCCTCCGCAGCTGAGACTGCCGATTTACTCATCCGACATGTGGTCAGACTCCACGGCATCCCCCAGGACATCCTTTCTGACCGTGGCCCCCAGTTCACCTCCCGTGTGTGGCAGTCATTCTGCAAGGGAATTGGGGCAACGGTCAGCCTCACCTCTGGATATCACCCACAGAGTAACGGACAAGCAGAGAGAGCCAACCAGGGGTTAGAGACAATGCTCCGCTGCATCGCCGCCCGCCAACCCTCTCACTGGAGCAAATACATACCCTGGGTGGAGTATGCCTTTAATTCCATGACCAGTTCCGCCACAGGTATGTCCCCTTTCGAGTGCTCTCTAGGCTACCAACCACCCATGTTTTTACAGCAAGAGGTCGAGGCAGCGGTACCTTCCACCCGGGCCCACCTTAAACGCTGCCAGACCATTTGGAGGACTGCTCGGGCTGCCTTAGTGAAGACATTGGACAGGATGCGCCGCAACGCCGACCGGCACCGCCTCCCGGCACCCTCCTATCAGCCCGGGCAGCAGGTGATGTTACGGGCCAAGGACCTCCACCTCAAGGTACAGTCCTCTAAATTGGCACCCCGCTACGTGGGACCTTTCCACATCAACGCCATTGTCAACCCTGCTGCCGTTCGTCTCTCTCTCCCATCTTCCATGAAGATCCACCCAAGTTTTCATGTGTCCCAAATCAAGCCTGTGTCTATCAGCCCTCTCTCACCCCCCACCCCTACCCCCCCCCCCTCCCAGGGTCCTCAATAGCGGTGATCGGGTTTGGACAGTTAAGGAGATCCTCAGGGTTTGTCGGCAGGGTAGAGGGTTGGTCTACCTGGTCGACTGGAAGGCTATGGACCGGAGGACCGATCCTGGGTGCCGGCCTCCTACCTCGCGGACCCCTCTCTTCTAGAAGATTTTTACCATGCCAACCCGGATGCACCCCGTAGCTCGTCTGGAGTCTCGCATAAGGTGGGGGGGTACTGTCACGGCCCAGACGCACACTAGTGCGCAATCATCTGGGAGCCGCGCTGAGCGCACCTCCAAGCGCGCTGGCGCGCGCGTCACTCAAGTTGCTGCAGGCAGCTGCGTTCCATCTTCAATCAACACACCCGGCACTGATGAGAGGGACGACTACTTAAACAACCGCCACCAGAGATCCTTTGCCAGAACGTAGCAATCTGTACATCGTACCGTAAGCTCGTCTCCAGCTTCCTAGTTGCCTTTTTGATCCTGATCTCTGTGTTTTTTTCCCTGCGCTAATTGTCGTGTCCTCCCTCACCCCGCAGCTCCCTGTGTGCGTCCCCGAGTCACGCTGTGTGTCATGCGGTCCTGGATCTTCCCTGTCTTCCTCGTGCTTCCTGGTTCTCGACTCCTCGCTTGCCCCCGGCCTACGACGACTCTCTCCTGCGTCCCGACCACGCTTCCGCCCCTGGACAAACCCTGCCTGCCTTGCCCTTGTCTGACAGCACCGCTCCTCTCAACACGCACCTCCAACACTTACGGTAAAACCCTCCAGTTAAATTCTACACATAGTCTGACACCCATTTCCTGTTTGGTTACATAAACATCTGATATATACATATATTGATATATATAATATAATATATAATATGTAATATAATATAATGATATATTATACAATATAATATATTATGTAAATTATATATATATAATAATATATATATATTTATATAGAAATATAGAATTTTCCTTTTGAATAAATACGCCCCAGGCTAAACGCTCTCCCAGCCTCAGTGCCGTCTCCTTCTACCCGGTACCATCACAATCTGAGCCCGAACGATCTTTTATTTTGAAAAGTATTTTTTATTTTGAAAAATGACCGGATTCTCTCGGTTATATCTTGGTCACTTGAGCGCCAACATTTTACCCGGCTAGCAAAATGAGTAAAAAACAGACGTCTTTGGAAAGTTTCTTTGTGAAGGGAAAAAGGCACAGTGAAGAGAGAGAAGAACAGCCTACGACTTCCAACAAAAAGAAAGCTTTTAATAGACAATACCAGGAGCCATACTTGAAATATGGATTTATCGCAACAGGTGATTCCCACGCACCAATCCCGCTCTGCATAATATGCGGCGACCGGTTCTCAAACATTAGCGGGAATTTTGTGTGAGACAGCCTGCACCTTCATTCACCAAGCTGGTGCACAATCACCTGTTTGTGCTTTTTGTATTGTACCATATGTCCCGACTCCCGGCAAGAAATCTGCGTTCAAAGAACTCCGGCTTATTAGTGATTCCCAGAGCCCAAAAAAATTCTGCGGGCAATAGAGCGTTTTCTATTCGGGCTCCAGTACTATGGAATGCCCTCCGGGTAACAGTTAGAGATGCTACCTCAGTAGATGCATCTTAAAACTAATTTGTATACTCTAGCCTTTAAATAGACCCCCTTTTTAGACCAGTTGATCTGCCGTTTCTTTTCCTTTCTCCTCTGCCCCCCTCTCCCTTGTGGAGGGGGGCACAGGTCCGGTAGCCATGGATGAAGTGCTGGCTGTCCAGAGTCGGGACCCGGGGTGGACCGCTCTCCTGTGCATCGGTTGGGGACATCTCTGCGCTGCTGACCCGTCTCCGCTCGGGATGGTCTCCTGCTGGCCCCACTATGGACTGGACTCTCACTATTATGTTAGATCCACTATGGACTGGACTTTCACAATATTATCCTAGACCCCCTCGACGTCCATTGCATCCGGTCTCCCCTAGAGGGGGGAAAGGGGGTCACCCACATCTGTGGTCCTCTCCAAAGTTTCTCATAGTCATTCACATTGACATCCCACTGGGTTGTGAGTTTTTCCTTGCCCTTTTGTGGGCTCTGAACCGAGGATGTCGTCGTGGCTTGTGCAGCCCTTTGAGACACTTGTGATTTAGGGCTATATAAATAAACATTGATTGATTGATTGATTTGAAAAGAGTTCGAGCGTACTTCCCAACTTCAAATGACCCACGAACTGCCAAGGAATGGACCCGCGACCCATTTGTTGACAAACCAGGTGAATCCAGCATGTCAGTGCAAGAAGACGATCAACTGCTGGAGATCGCAAATGACGGCAGCCTTAAAAGTGTGTTTGAGACAACAATGTTTTGGATTAAAGTCATGGCAGAATACCCCGAGATCGCCACCACATCCTATCTGTGTGAAGCGGGATTTTCTGCAGTGACAGCCACCAAAAGAAAACAACGTAGCAGACTGCACGTAAGCAACACACTTGGGGTGTCTTTGTCTCCCATTACCCCCAGTTTGGAGCGTCTCGTTGCAGAGAAACAAGCTCGGGGCTCCCATTGTTTTTAGCGTTACGGTGAGTTAAACTTCTCATGCACTTTATATTCGTTTTTAATGTTGTATCTGCATCTTATTGTGAAGGCATGTAAACGTTACCATAGCAACCAAATTCAGAGAGCGTTACAGTGGTCGCCAACAGAGGGAGGTGAGGGAGTGGGGAGGGGAGAGGAGGAGAGCTTGAGGGTCTGGGGCACACAAACATGCAAGAGGCTTATCTGACGGTTCAAACGGGCAACTTTATTTCAGCTGTTAAAAAATAACATTCATAAAGAAAGTAGTGTGGAATTGTTGGTTCTCGTCATTTATATATTTTTCCACGTGATTGTTTTATGTTTGTAATGGGCTGAGTGGATTCACGTTTATTATTATTTCATAACAATCAACGCCCCCCAAACGCCCACCGCCCTGTCGCCCATCATTCCCCCCCCGGTCCGTGGTAAAATTGTCAAGCGTTGACCGGTCCGCAGTTACAAAAAGGTTGGGAACCACTGGTGTAAAGCATGTCGCCACTGGACTCTAGAGCAGTGTAGACGCCTTCTCTGGAGGGATGAATCACGCATTTCCATCTGGCAATCTGATGGACGAGTCTGGGTTTGGAGGTTGCCAGGAGAACGGTACATTTCGGACTGCATTGTGTCGAGTTTAAAATTTGGTGGAGGAGGAATTATGTTGTGGGGTTGTTTTTCAGGAGTTTGGCTTGATAGGCTCCAGCACCCCCCGTGACCCCAAAAGGGACAAACGGTAGAAAATGGATGGATGGGCTTGGCCCCTCAGTTCCAGGATACCAAAAACATTTTGGACAATTCCATGCTCCCAACCTTGTGGGAACAGTTTGGAGCGGGCCCCTTCCTCTTCCAACATGACTGTGCACCAGTGCACAAAGCAAGGTCCATAAAGTCATGGATGACAGAGTCTGGTGTGGATGAACTTGACTGGCCTGCACAGAGTCCTGACCTGAATCCGATAGAACATCTTTGGGATGAATTAGAATGGAGACTGAGAGCTAGGCCTACTCGACCAACATCAGTGTGACCTCACCAATGGGCTTTTGGAAGAATGGTCGAAAATTCCTATAAACCCACTCTGCAACCTTGTGGACAGCCTTCCCAGAAGAGTTGAAGCTGTAATAGCTGCAAAAGGTGGACCGACATCATATTGAACCCTATGGTTTTAGAATGGGATGGCACTTCAAGTTCATATGTGAGTCAAGGCAGGTGGCCAAATACTTTTGGCAATATAGTGTATATATTTTTGCCAGACCTAATGCACTTGCAACATTTAGTGAGTTTTCCTGCACGTTAAGGGCACAATCACAATGAAAGCAGCCTTTGCTGCTCGGGCCCTAATAATGGACACAATGGGGCTTGGCTGCAGCTGCACAGTAGTCTGCATTGTCCAATTCTATGTGGATCAATAAAAATTAACCATGGATGTATATTTATAGTACAATAGCCTGCACTGTAATGTGCAAAAGTCTGAGGTGACCGTTAGCTTTGTTGTTTCATGACGATTGTGTAACAAAAAACAAACTGAGTACAAACACATTGGTCGCGCATAAGAGCCAAGGAACCACAAGAACCAAGGAAAACCGTACTAAATGTTGGCTAATAATTGCGTTACTTTCTCAGTAACATTTTCTGTGAAATGTCTTGACAGCAATTTTCTGTAATTGTAGAGCTGTAATTTTACTGTTAATTACAATAAAGTTACAACGAAATGCTGTAATTTCACAGTTGTAATTATCTAGTTAATTATAACTGTCATGTGATAGTGTTTCTTCACTTGGCTCCTCTGTACTCAGTCATGCATTCATCTCTGTGTGTGTGTGCGTGCGTTGTGTGCGTGTGTGCGTGGTGCGTATGTGACTGCATTCTATGTATGAAAAGCGCTTTATAAATAAAGTTGGTTTGGATTTCATATGCTGTAACTTCACAATAGTAATGCTGTTGTTAATTACGCTCTTATTTTGACAGCACATTGCCACTTACTGTACACGAATGTGTAACGCTGTCTACGCAACCCCCTTTAGAGACAAATACGTTGGAATTTACAGTAATTTATTGTGATAATACAGACGACGATGACTACAGTACTTTACTGTGAAAAAAATACTATGAAATCCAGGTAAATATTTACAATACATCAACCCCCAAAATTGTACTGAGACTTCCCTTTTTGCCTTCTCTGATGGCTTATATCTACAAATTAAATGATGCTATATTAATAATTTATTCCCAACAATGTAGTATCTTCATTTCGTAGCATGCTTCTCGGCTGCACTACTCCGTATGTATTTTTTAATGTATTATTAATAACTATAATCCGCACACATAACTGACAGGTTCCCACATTGTATAATTGCGATGGGATTCATTTACTATTAATTTAATACCACATTGGACAAACCAGATGCATTTCTTTGTGTGTTTGAGTGAACATTTGTGCGGCCATTAAAGATGATGTAATTAATACAAGTAATTTTGACACAAAGGTACAAACCGCAGTACCCGCCACTGGCATATACTGCATAGTATTTATTATTCATGCTCAGCTGCTGCTCCTGCTCATTCATCTGTGAGATATTTTGGGGGAGATTTCGGTTTCTTTGGGTACTTTTATTTTCTCTGCTGCATGTGAAACCAGAATTTGCCCAAACAAACACGAATGCGACGTGATTTTGGTCTTCCCCATCTGTTAACATGGAGAATATAGGTTTTCAGGCATTACTCTATTAAATATAATAAGTAGGGTGTCAAATTATTACATTTTAAGCAAATTAATCATACTTTATATATATATATACAGTACATACATATATATATATATATATATATATATATATATATATATATATATATGTATATGTATATATATATATATATATATATATATATGTATATATATATATATATATATATATATATATATATATATATATATATATATATATGTATATGTATATACATATATATATATATATGTATATATATATATATATATATGTATATGTATATACATATATATATATACATATATATATATATATGTATATATATATATATGTATATGTATATATATATATGTATATATACGTATATGTATATGTATATATATATATATATATATATATATATATATATATATATGTATATGTATATATATATATATATATATATATATATATATATATATATATATATATGTATATATATGTATATGTATATATATATATATATATATATATATATATATATATATATATATATATATATATATATATATATATATATATATATACACATACATACAGTACATATATATGAATGAATGAATGAATTATCTTTATTGTCATTGTGCAAGTACAGGTACAGGTCTAACGAAATTTAGGTTGCTTCCCTAAGGTGCTTTGCATTTTTTTTAAAAAGAAGAAACCACACAATATACAAAAACAACACAATATACACAATATGCAATATGGCCTAAGACCACTCTAAGAGGCAATGTAAAAAAAAACGAGACAGTAAAAAGTATAAAGTGACTAGTGAACTGACTAGAGAGGAGTAATGCTGGTTCCCAGTGTGCTGAGGGGGTGGGAGTCAGCATTTCCTACCTCCTATGCTGTGCAGGCATTTTATTTTGGATTAAAATATGTAAATAAATATGATAAATATTGTCCAGTTGGCGTGTAATCGCTGATTGCACAGTCCCGGATCCTGATTGACCGGTGGCATGAGTTTTTTTAATTTTATTTTTACATTCCAGCTGCGTTTAGTGCAGTTATGGCCCGGGGGTAGAAACTGTTCTTGAGTCTATTTGTGCGGGTTCGCATGGTTCTGAAACGTCTGCCGGAAGGCAGCCGATCGAAGTGGGATGGGTCCTTGAGTATGTTGGCTGCCTTCTTCAGGCAGCGGGAGTTGTACAGTTCTTCCAGGGAGGGGAGGGGGCACCCGATGATTTTTTTGGGCCGATTTGACGACCCTCTGGAGAGCTTTCCTCTCTGCTGCTGTGCAGCTGCAGAACCATACGCAGATGCAGTATGTGAGGATGCTCCTAATACCTGGAATAGTCTTACTGAAGATGTGAGACGGACCTCGACGTTGGAAAAGTTCAAATCCAGCCTGAAAACACTTTTATTTAATTGGGCATATGGGTCATTTTTTTTATATGGTGCCTTTTGCGTCCCCAGTATAAATCATGTCATATTTTCTCAAAATATTTACAATTGCTCATTCCATTAGTTTCTTTGTGTATGGTAAATTGTTGTCTATCATAAATACAGTGATATGGGCTTCAAACATTAGAATATATATTTTTTAAAGCTTTTGTTAAAGTTCTATTATGCGATTTTGCCATGTCCCTGGTGCTGTTTATTCAACTTTAATCTAGAAAATAACAAATAAAAACATATATTTTTAATTTTTTTTTGTTATGATATAATTATCATAGACAAGCTCTCTTTAGTCATATGGTGTATATTATCAAAATCGTAAAAAGAATTACAAAAAAATAAGGTTCTATGTCTGTCCCTGTGGTCGCTGTCCACTCTGTTAAGTTGCGTTACTGTCCCTTTAAGAAAACAACCACATTTGTCAGTGACATCATTCTCATCAGGTAACATCACACCAGTGGCGGGAAACTCAACTCTGGTAAGCTGTGTGGTTTTTTAGCTCTCTTACTATCTGATGTTGATGTTTTTATGAAGTGAATTTAATGTGGTTGAACATAACGTGTCCACTCTGTTAGGCCTAAATAATAAGGAGATCAATCAAATAGAAATTTTTCAAAACATGTTTGTGTGAAATTATAGATTTCTTATCAATTATTCAAGTCCATGCTAGCTGTTATGTTAACACAGGCAGGCTGAAGGCTAACTTTAGCTCAAAATGTCCACCGTGTTAGTGTCCACCGTGTTAGCCTCATTCAACTAACACGGTGGACATCAACCTAACAGAGTGGACATGTATATAGTAATGTTGACTTATCACAATGTATATGTAGTGCTATTATGCATTCAACAGCAGTTTCTTTCATAATTCTTGGTTAATCATCACTGCTGTTGCAAAATATCATATACAGCAAATACATTGGTGTTAAAAGTACAGTGTTATGCATATGTCCTTAACAGAGTGGACATATCCCGTGTGTCACCTCTCATTAATATAGCTAAATATACTATGATTTAGGTGCCTGAGTTCGACCAATATGTTTTTCAGCAAGTTACATATGTCATGTATACAATAGAACATAAAAATATTGGTAAATCAACTATTTATTTTTTACAAGTTATGAAGTCCAAATGGCACCCTATAAAAAAAACGACCCATATGACAACTGAAAGATTGTATCTACAGCATTGATTTTAAGTAATTATGATTGTTTTTATGACGATTGCCTTTGTTGCGATGAGCTGGCGCCTTTCCAGGATGCAGCTGAGGTAGGCTCCAGCACCCCCTGCAACCCCGAGAGGGACAAGCGGTAGAAAATGAATGGATGGATGGATTTTCTCATTTTAATTTGAATTATTTTTCCTTCTTGTAACTTTCTGTAAAGCACTCTGAATTGTCTTGTGTACAAATTGTGATCTATAAACAACATTGCCTTGCTTTACTTTTGATTTGATCGTGATTTTAGGGTCAGAATGTCATACATGGATATTTTTCAAAAATGTTTTTCTTGATGCTTAAATCTTGTTCACAGTTCAGCTAAAATCCCCAACAATGTGTATTTTGAAGCTATGTTTTTACAGAGCACAACAGTCGAAGGCTGCTCACTCATCTTTATAGGCAATGACCTGATCACGAGTGATGTGCGTACCACTGATCTTCTTTCCGATCCGATACCGAGTAAAATTCAGGCTCGTATTGGAGATACCGATACCAATACTTTGTACAAATGTACCTAATGTGGCAGCTAAAATTTTAAAAGTTGTGTATTTCACATACTAACTTGGCATAAAGAATACCGTTATTTATTGATCATCAATTTGTATTATATAGTATGTATCATTATTATTGTGTATATACTGTATGTACAAAACCAGTGAAGTTGGCACGTTGTGTAAATCGTAAATAAAAACAGAATACAATGATTTCTAAATACTTTTCAACTTTCAAGATATTTATTGTTGGAACTGAGAAACTTAATTTTTTTTGCAAATAATCACTAACTTACAACGTAATGGCAGCAACACATTGCAAAAAAGTTGGCACAGGGGCATTTTTACCACTGTCTTACATGGCCTTTCCTTTTAACAACACTCAGTAAACGTTTGGGAACTGAGGAGACCAATTTTTTAAGCTTTTCAGGTGGAATTCTTTCCCAGTGTTGCTTGATGTACAGCTTAAGTTGTTCAACAGTTTTAGGTCTCTGTTGTGGTATTTTAGGCATCATAATGCACCACACATTTTCAATGGGAGACAGGTCTGGACTACAGGCAGGCCAGTCTAGTACCCGCACTCTTTTACTACGAAGCCACGCTGTTGTGGCTTGGCATTGTCTTGCTGAAATAAGCAGGGGCGTCCATGAAAAAGACGTTGCTTGGATGGCAACATATGTTGCTCCAAAACCTGTATGTACCTTTCAGCATTGATGGTGCCTTAACAGATGTGTGTGTTACCCATGCCTTGGGCACTGATAAACCCCCATACCATCACAGATGCTGGCTTTTGAACTTTGCGCCTATAACAATCCGAATGGTTCTTTTCCTCTTTGGTCCGGAGGACACGACGTCCACAGTTTCCAAAAACAATTTGAAATGTGGACTCATCAGAACACTTTTCCACTTTACATCAGTCCATCTGAGATGAGCTCGGGCCCAGCAAAGCAGGCGGCGTTTCTGGGTGTTGTTGATAAATGGCTTTGGCTTTGCATAGTAGAGTTTTAACTTGCACTTACAGATGTAGCGACGAACTATAGTTACTGACAGTGGTTTTCTGAAGTGTTCCTGAGCCCATGTGGTGATATCCTTTACACACTGATGTCGCTTTTTTGATGCAGTACCGCCTGAGGGATCGAAGGTCACAGGCATTCAATGTTGGTTTTCGGCCTTACAGTGATTTCTCCAGATTATCTGAACCTTTTGATGATATTACGGACCGTAGATGGTGAAATCCCTAAATTCCTTGCAATAGCTCGTTGAGAAATGTTGTTGTTAAACTGTTCGATTATTTGCTCACGCATTTGTTCACAAAGTGTTGACCCTCGCCTTATCCTTGTTTGTGAATGACTGAGCATTTCATGAAAGCTGCTTTTATACCCAATGATGGCACCCACCTATTCCCAATTAGCCTGTTCACCGGTGGGATGTTCCAAATAAGTGCTTGATGAGCATTCCTCAACTTTCTCAGGTCTTTTTTGCCACTTGTGCCAGCTTTTTTGAAACATGTCGCAGGCATCAAATTACAAATAAACTAATATTTGCAAAAAAGTTTTTCAGTTCGAACGTTAAGTATATTGTCTTTGCACTCTATTCAATTGAATATAGCTGGAAAAGGATTTGCAAATCATTGTATTCTGTTTTTATTTTCGATTTACACAACGTGCCAACTTCACTGGTTTTGGTTTTTGTATTAAGCTACGCTGTATGTGGGCACCTCAATACTATTTAATTTAAATGACATTTGTATAAGGATGCTTTATGTTTATTCACACTAAAAGGGGACTATTTACCTTATTTACATATGGAAATGCAGTGTTTCCCATAAACTGCCAAGATACCTGTGGCGGTGGGGGCGTGGCTATGGGTGTTGCTATGGGCGTGGTCACCATGACATCATCGAGTAATTTGCATAATTTACTACAATGATTTGATTTTCTCTAAAAAGGCTAAAAAAATGTATACTTACTAACTAATAATAACAGTTTTGTTTTAAACGTCCATCCATTCATCCATCCAACAATATAATTACAAAACTTTATGTACATATTTATATACAGATTTGAACAATAAGTTATTCACTGAAATATATTTATTAATTGTGGTTCTTACAAAAAATATATCTTATAAAATATAAAAGCTAAAATGTCTCAAAGCTTTGCCCCTTTAATTAATGCATACTAAATAATTTAACTTTAGCCTACTACTACAACCATATTATTTACCAGCAACATAAAGTGAAACAGAGGCAGAGGTGTCTTGCCACAGTCAGTAACAAATAAACAGAAAACAGTAGTGGTGGTAGAGAGACACAGAGCTTCATCAAACATCTGATCCACTGAACAAAGAGCTCCAAAAATCTTGAACTTTAGACTGCCATCAGTTTTACTCCCTACACTTAACCATGTGTTTCCTACTGCCTGCAGACTTTGCACCCTTTGTTATATACACATGTTGTGTTTCTAATATAAATACATTTAATAAAGTCAAATACAAATAAGGCAACAAGAGAAGTATCCTACACTTCTCTTTTGTAAAGTAAATCTGAACAGCCGATATGGGCATCTACATCAACTATATGATTTGCCTGAGAAGCTGGAGAGGACAAAAAAATATATATATATATTTTTATTTATTTATTTTTTATTTGTGGCGGACGTAATTCTTTCGTGGCGGGCCGCCACAAATAAATGAATGTGTGGGAAACCCTGAAATGTTTATGGTGCATGTTTGGAGTATATCACACTTTAATTAATTCCAAATGATTATGTTTGTGTGAATAATTTAGAGATGTACTGTACCATATTTATTTTATTATATTGAAGATTTTGTTAAGGCTTTCTGATGATTTACTACCTGTTTAATTGCAGATACCGTATGCATTGACTTTTAGGTAAAGAAGCATGTACAGTCAAAATAAATTGTGTGATTGATCTGTAACTGTACATGATTAATGCCCGAATAAAAAGGAGTGTTGACATATGATTGCCCTCTGAAAAATTGTGCTCGAAAATACACACTGATGGGACTTTAGCTACAATGTTAACACATTTTGAGCAAATAAAGATGGTGAATTAAAGTAAAACAATTAAAAAATGTCAGTGTATGATAACTTGTGTCAAAATATTCCGGTCTTTTTCAAAGTTAATTTAAATTATATGCTAAAAAGTGATTTACTGCAATTAATTACAGCTAATCACAATTCGAAAGTGTGATTAATCTGATTCAAAAATGTAATTATATGACAACACTAGCAAATAAATGTGGTGCGTTAAAGCAAAACTTTCTAAAAATTTCCGTGTATGACATTCTGACAATAAAATGTAATTTGTGTCAAAATATCTCAGCCTTTTCTTAAAGTTAATTTAAACTATGCTAGCAAGTGATTTAATGATACATGAAATAATAACAATACAATTAAAATAGTTTCAAAATATTGTTTCTTTTAGGTTAATTTAAATTATGCAAGCAAGTGATTTACTGCGAGTAATCTTGATTAATGACCATTCAAAAGTGTGATTAATCTGACTTAAAAATGTAATCATATGACAACATTATTCATTAATTTTGAGCAAACAAACATGGTGCATTGAAGTAAAACATTTTTAAAGAATGGTCACTGTATGACATTCTGACAATAAAATTGTATTTGTTTCAAAATATCAAGGTCTTTTTTTAAAGTTAATTTAAATTATGCAAAGCTAATGTGTGATTAAATCAAATGTGTGATTAATCTGATTTAAAAAGGTAAGAATATGACAACACTACTTATTATTTTGAGCAAATAAAGGCGGTGCATTAAAGTAAAACATTTAAAAAATGTCCGTGTATGACATTTTGACCATAACATTTAATTTGTTTCAAAATATCAGGGGTAATGTCACAAAAAAGGGCAGTGATTTTGTCATTTTGTCTATTGTAGTTTAAAAAATGTTAAAATTGAGAAAATTACTATTCACATTAGATTTTTTACGGTGACCTGGAAGTGCAAAACACTTTAGCATTTCATGAAACAAATTACAATTACGGGAAACACCAAAACAAAAGCGAAAATAATTTACGTTTCATAAACCGGAAGAGGAATGTCCCAAATCATAGACTGACAGCGACACGAGCCAATCGTTTTGTTAATGACCGCATAGCCCGAATGAGGAAGTAAAGACTCAGCGGATAAAGACAAACGATTGGCTGATTTAGCTGTCAATCGGAGATTTGGGACATTCCTTTTCCGGTTTGGGAAGGTGAAAAATGTTTCGTGTTTTGTTTTGGTGTTTTCCTGTAATTGTAATTTGTTTCATTAAGTGTTTTTTACTTCCGTGCCACCGTATATTTTGGTTTTCTCCCACATATAAATTCTCGTTTAAATATTTAACACAATCTTGAGGATGCTTAATTTAAGAATTCCAAATTGATTAATGCTTGTTTTCAGAAAAAAAAATACGTATTTCTGCTTTAAAAGTCCTGCTATTTTTTTAATATACAAATCGTAATTTAGGATGTTTTAACTAGCTTTTAATATTTCCTCCCAGAATCTAGTCTTTATAGTTGATATTTTGTCAGTTCTTTTCTGCAGTGTAAGGACTAATTGTCGTGTTTGTACCTAATAATCTGCACATTACAATAAGCACCTAAAGGAATCAATAAAGTACTATTTATCTATCTATCTATCTAACGATTGAGCGGGCAATTTAATATTCAAAAACACTACGTAATCCCAGAGTACATTGCTCCAGTGTCTGCATTACCTAATCCCATAAACCATCGCGGGGGGCGGGGACAAAGCCTGTTGTCACAGCAACCGGCATGTCACTCAATACGCCCCGCCCTACGAAAGCCCCGCAGCCAATCGGAGCCTTTAGGAATGACATCATTGTTATTTTCAGTGGAGCTCCAGCTCCTAGGTGGACAAAGTTCGTCCCTACGTTGGAAGTGATAGAAAGTATTATCCCGATCCGGGCACCGTTTCCTGTCTTTAGGGAGGAGGATCGATCAAAGAGGATATTTTGTGATATTGGCGAGGAAAC
Source organism: Entelurus aequoreus (assembly GCF_033978785.1). NCBI lineage: Eukaryota > Metazoa > Chordata > Actinopteri > Syngnathiformes > Syngnathidae > Entelurus > Entelurus aequoreus. Next base: position 48,806,329 of record NC_084744.1, read on the forward strand.
GGGTTACTTAATCGATGATCGCGAGGGAAAAGTTTTCTCGGGACAGCAAGTTGTCAAAGCGATCGGGACTTCCAACAAAAGGCGGATTCTGTCGCAAGGCTGGGGAGGCTCGGAAGTCGAATGTTTTTACTTTAAAAAAAAAGGTGGGACGCCATTTTTTTTTTAAAAGCGACTGAAACTTAATGTCCGGGAAAATGGAAGCGACGTTTTACGACGACGCCGTGAACGCGTCGGGCAACTCTCAACACGACGCGACGAGGGTGTACGGCTTTAACGCCAAAACCCTCAAACAGTCCATGACTCTCAACCTGAACGACCCCAAGAACTTCAAACCTCAGCTGGGCCCCAAGGCCTTGGACATCCTCACGTCCCCGGACGTGGGTCTGCTCAAGCTGGCCTCGCCGGAACTGGAGCGGCTGATCATCCAGTCCTGCACCGGCTTGACGACTCCCACCCCGACGCAGTTCGTCTGTCCCAGGAACATCACCGACGAGCAGGAGGGCTTCGCGGAGGGCTTCGCGAAGGCTCTGGCGGAGCTCCACTACCAGCAGATGGGCACCGCCCCCGTCCCCGCCGAGGCGCAGACCACCACCGACGTCGCATCCGGCGCAGCTGCGCCCGACGCCGGCGGCGAGACCCAGTACAGCTGCACGGTGCGCCCCGATCCACCGGAGTACACTAACCTGTCCGCCTTCAACCGGGCCGCGCTGGGGTCATCCGACCGACACCCGCCGGCGTGTTACCAGGAGCACTCTCGCCTCCGCTCCCTGAAGGAGGAGCCGCAGACGGTGCCGGAGATGCCCGGCGAGACGCCGCCGCTCTCCCCCATCAACATGGAGAACCAGGAGCGCATCAAGGCGGAGCGCAAGCGCATGAGGAACCGGGTGGCCGCCTCCAAGTGCCGGAAGAGGAAGCTGGAGAGGATATCCCGCCTGGAGGACAGGGTGAAGAACCTCAAGAACCAGAACACGGAGCTGGTGTCGTCCGCCAACGTGCTGCGGGACGAGCTGGCTCTGCTCAAACAGAAGGTGATGGATCACGTCAACAGCGGCTGTCAGCTCATCTTGACGCAGCAGCTCCAGGCCTTCTAGGTGGCTCCATGTCTTGGAAGGGGGGTTTGGGGAGGGAGGGGGGCGGGGGGGGGGGGGGGGGGGGGGGACCAAATAACTCCAAGTGGCCTGAAAAGTCCAAATTATCATCAGCTCAGGCACTTCCTGCTAAGTTTCTGCAGATGAACTTCAACTTCAGGAATCTCTGTGTCATATATCGACCATAGGGGTGGGCAGAATCGAATGAATCGTCACTTAGTTAGTGCACTCTAAGATGAATAATACACAAAGAAAGCTTATTGTCTTTTTATTCCCGCTCTTCCTCCCAACACCTAACACCTGTCCTGATATCCTGTGTTCCCCGCCCTTAAGTCCCCCCTACAATGGTTCCGGTATTGTCCCGTTGTCACTTATTAGTTAATGCACTTTTTTCTGCCTTTAATTCCCGCTCTTCCTCCCTTCCCGGTGTCCAACACCTAACACCTGTCCTCAT
>NC_084744.1:48812870-48860370 GCF_033978785.1 Entelurus aequoreus
CACATGTATACATATATACGCACACACATATACACGTAGATACACATGTGTACATACTTACATATATATATATATATACACACACACACACATTATATTAATATAATGGAGGCATTATTAATATAATTGGATATTATATGACCTTAAAGTTTTGTAATCAATCAGAAATATCAAGCAGCTAAAATGCGACAAACATGGATGTGTGGAGAAAATATTTTACCTTTACCCCCATCAAGCATAGTAGTGGATTTAAAGGGGTGTCATTTTGAGTTATGTATATCGATTGGACATTTTTGAATAATATCCACAAAGTTCAATGAGCAGGTTGCGTTGTGTGACCATGTGTGTTGACATTTTGTGTTGGTTGCAGATTGTTTGCGCCATGTATGGGAAAGGTTGCTTGGATCGGGTCGTACGAGTAAATGCTATGTTTACGCTTCAACGTACAATTCCTGGTCATTGACCTGAATTGCTCACGGTGTCCACAGGACGGTGACTAACTTGCAACAATTGAAACAGTCAGATAACTCAAATTAGACTGGAGGCAACCTGTGGGCCACTCTTATTAAAACTCCTGATGCCTGCGGGCCAAAGTTAGGACACGTCCCCCAACTTAAATCAACCCATAAAACCTAAAGACCTCTCCATAGAAAAAGCAGCAATCTGGTCCATTTTAAGGACCCCGCACCTTTTAGCACCCTGTTGGGAGTGCCAGGTCTAAATGGATCATTATAACAGTGCTTTCAGTGACATCATACCGTCTAATAAGTCTGGAGTAGATGACACCAATAATTTTTATGCAAGTCTCTACATGATGGCCTCTATTATACATTTCTCAAGTTGGTCCTTCCAGGATTTCAAAGGCTTTTTTTCATGACTCAGCAGATTTAAAAAAAAAAAAAAGTTGCAGTAGATGTCGCAATGTGTAACAAAGTCTAACTTACAAATGGACAATAGATCAGTGGTTCTCAAACTTTTTTCACCTCAAAAAACACTTTGCCTTGTAGCATAGTAGGCCTAAGTAGTCATTAAAAACAAGGCAAGTATATTTAATACTTTTGGCCAGTGTAACATTACACGCAGTTTTGAGCCTAGGAAAATAAAACACCGTACTTAAATAATGAATGAAATATTTGGCATACCAGTTTGAGAACCAGTTTTAGATCATGGCAGCAAATTGCCAAATTAGTGTATTATAAACACACCTTATTGTCCGCTGTCTGCTCTGTCGTCCACGTGTCGCAGACATTTTCTGTGTATGTTTTACACTTTAAACCATATTTGTTCATTTTAAACTTTAATTTGTTACAACACATTGAGAACATTAGGAAACTGATGAGAGCTTTATATAGCGGTGATATCTGTTGGTAAATGAGATGATAGATTATCGTCAAAGACATGGGTGTGCTACATTACCCAGAAGGATTAGCGCTGTAGACAGGAACCAGAAGAGGGTCTGAGCTACATGAGAATATAAGAGTTGTGCTCTTCGAACAACAAAGAGTCGAGATTGTTCGACGTTGTTGTTGTTCTGGGTTTGTCTACACCAGGGGTTTCCAAAGTGCGGCCTGTGGCCAATTTTTTTAACGGCCCGCGGAAAAATCGTCAGAATTCTAATATTAGCATGCTTGCCTTTTTTTTTGTGTTAAATTTATAGGTATACACCTCAGCGTAAAATATTTTGTAACTTAACAAGTGATACACGTTAACATGCTAATACTAGTAAGCTATCTGTTTAGCTAATTTTGTTGGTATACACTTTGGTCATATTTTGGATGCATGTTAGGCAGGCTAGCATTTAAAAAAAAATTCAGATAAACACCTTTTTTTTTGCAAATAATCATTAACTTAGAATTTAATGGCAGCACACATTGCAAAAAAGTTGGCACAGGGGCATTTTTACCACTGTGTTACATGGCCTTTCCTTTTAACAACACTCAGTAAACGTTTGGGAACTGAAACCAATTTTTGAAGCTTTTCAGGTGGAATTCTTTCCCATTCTTGCTTGATGTACAGCTTAAGTTGTTCGACAATCAGGAGTTTCCGTTGTGGTATTTTAGGCTTCATACTGCGCCACACATTTTCCATGGGAGACAGGTCTGGACTACAGGCAGGCCCATCTAGTACCCGCATTCTTTTACTACGAAGCCACGCTGTTGTAACACGTGGCTTCAAGATTCAAGATGATTTATTGTCAATTCTAAACATGCACAAGACACATAAGAACTGAAAAGTAAATTTTCGGCACAGTCCCACTAAGAGCAGACAACGTTACAGGGAGACATGATGAGACCGCCAACGGCGCAGCCATTTTTACAGCGCTACTTAAAAAAAAAGGTGGGAAAAAGGTGATATTGGGAAAGGGGGGAAGAGTAAAAAAATATCAGTCAAAGGCTGGACCCACAAGAGGGGGTCCAGACTGAGTCCAAGGGAAAAAACCTCATTTGCAATGCACACATAAACACGTTACATGTAATCACAAGAAACTCGCAACAGAGCGAGGGGGAGTTGGAGCAAACAAGCTGTGTTTTGACATTGTCTTGCTGAAATAAGCAGGGGCGTCCATTAAACGTTGCTTGGATGGCAACATATGTTGCTCCAAAACCTGTATGTACCTTTCAGCATTAATGGTGCCTTCACAGATGTGTAACTTACCCATGCCTTGGGCACTAATACACCCCCATACCATCACAGATGCTGGCTTTTGAACTTTGCGCCGATAACAATCCGGATGGTTCTTTTCCTCTTTGGTTGGTCCGGAGGACACGACGTCCACAGTTTCCAAAAACAATTTGAAATGTGGACTCGTCAGACCACAGAACACTTTTCCACTTTGCATCAGTCCATCTTAGATGAGCTCGGGCCCAGTGAAGCCGGCTGCGTTTCTGGGTGTTGTTGATACATGGCTTTCGCTTTGCATAGTAGAGTTTTAACTTGCACTTACAGATGTAGCGACGAACTGTAGTTACTGACAGCGGTTTTCTGAAGTGTTTCTGAGCCCATGTGGCGATATCCTTTACACACTGATGTCGCTTTTTGATGCAGTACCGCCTGAGGGATCGAAGGTCCGTAATATCATCGCTCACATGCAGTGATATATTCAGATTCTCTGAACCTTTTGATGATATTAGACCGTAGATGGTGAAATCCCTAAATTCCTTGCATTAGCTCGTTGAGAAATGTTGTAGTTGAGAACAATTTGCTCACGCATTTGTTCACAAAGTGGTGACCCTCGCCCCATCCTTGTTTGTGAATGACTGAGCATTTCATGGAAGATGCTTTTATACCCAATCATGGCACCCACCTGTTCCCAATTAGCCTGTTCACCTGTGGGATGTTCCAAATAAGTGTTTGATGCGCATTCCTCAACTTTCTCAGTCTTTTTTGCCACTTGTGCCAGCCTTTTTGAAACATGTTGCAGGCATCAAATTCCAAATGAGCTAATATTTGCAAAACATTAGGTTTACCAGTTCGAACGTTAAGTATCTTGTCTTTGCAGTCTATTCAATTGAATACAAGCTGTATTCTGTTTTTATTTACGTTTTACACAAAGTGCCAACTTCACTGGTTTTGTACATCATATGACTCGATATGTTTGTCTTTTGCGTGTGACATTTTTAACTACAACTCTGCCCTTTAACTTATATGAGCCACAGTGACATGAAGAGGAGCACTGGCCTTCCTGGAAGGGGCTGAAACAAACCACTTTAAACAATTCTCACCGAGTGACAATCTGCTGGCTTGACTAGGATGGAGCTGACGTGTGTCCACCAACTGTTTTGTTTCATCTTGGTCCCTTGTTCGTCTTGCTATGCAACACAGGTGCAGTTTTCCAAACCCAATACTTCCAAACTATTTTCAGCACTGGACAAAGTTTATGTGCCACTTATTATGCACACAGAATCCATGGAGGTCTCAGCTGATCATCACCGCATCCTTGGCAGCGAGACGCTGCCTGTGCACGTGGTCCTGCTCCAGTTCTTCATGGCTGGGGTGCCAGAGGCGCGACAGGATGCGCTCCATATTCAGAGCGTACATGGTGTGGGAGGGCATCACTCCGTGGTGAACCTGCAAGCAGACAAACATTAAACCCATGCAAGTCAAATTTAAGACAGGACAGGATGAATGTTGATATTTGGATACAGTGTGACATTCAAACAGTAAGAAATCACAATTTGAACATCCCAATGGTCATACCATGTGGAAACTGACACATTTTCACACTAAATATGCTTTTTAAGTCCCACAAAACTCTTTAAGTTCATAGTCGGAGTGTCTCATACACCTTTTTCACGCCCGATACCAATATTGGAGATTTGAGGGTTGGCTGATACCGCTATTAGTCAGAAACTATTTTAGCAGGAATCATAGTACTGTAGCCCGATACCAATATTGGAGATTTGAGGGTTGGCTGATACCGCTATTACCGTATTTTTCGGAGTATACGTCGCTCCGGAATATAAATTGCACCGGCCTAAAATGCATAATAAAGAAGGAAAAAAACATATATAAGTCGCACTGGAGTATAAATCGCATTTTTGGGGGAAATTTATTTGATAAAACCCAACACCAAGAATAGACATTTGAAAGGCAATTTAAAATAAATAAAGTATAGTGAACAACAGGCTGAATAAGTGTACGTTATATGACGCATAAATAACCAACTGAGATTGTGCCTGGTATGTTAACGTAACATATTATGGTAAGAGTCATTCAAATAACTATAACATATAGAACATGCTATACGTTTACCAAACAATCTGTCACTCCTAATCGCTAAATCCCATGAAATCTTATACGTCTAGTCTCTTACGTGAATGAGCTAAATAATATTATTTGATATTTTATGGTAATGTGTTAAAAATTTCACACATAAGTCGCTCCTGAGTATAAGTCGCACCCCCGGCCAAACTATGAAAAAAACTGCGACTTATAGTCCGAAAAATACGGTAGTCAGAAACTATTTTAGCAGGTATCATAGTACTGTAGCCCGATACCAATATTGGAGATTTGAGGGTTGGCTGATACCGCTATTAGTCGGAAACTACAAACCCCGTTTCCATATGAGTTGGGAAATTGTGTTAGATGTAAATATAAATGGAACACAATGATTTGCAAATCATTTTCAACCCATATTCAGTTGAATATGCTACAAAGACAACATATTTGATGTTCAAACTGATAAACATTTTTTTTTTGCAAATAATCATTAACTTTAGAATTTGATGCCAGCAACACGTGACAAAGAAGTTGGGAAATTTGATTGATTGATTGAGACTTTTATTAGTAGGTTGCACAGTGAAGTACATATTCCGTACAATTGACCACTAAATGGTAACACCCGAATAAGTTTTTCAACTTGTTTAAGTCGGGGTCCACTTAAATTGATTCATGATACAGATATATACTATCATATATACTATCATCATAATACAGTCATCACACAAGATAATCACATTGAATTATTTACATTATTTACAATCAGGAGTGTGGAGGGGGGGTGGGGTGGCAATAAATACTGATAAAGTTGAGGAATGCTCATCAAACACTTATTTGGAACATCCCACAGGTGAACAGGCAAATTGGGAACAGGTGGGTGCCATGATTGGGTATAAAAGTAGATTCCATGAAATGCTCAGTCATTCACAAACAAGGATGGGGCGAGGGTCACCACTTTGTCAACAAATGAGCGAGCAAATTGTTGAACAGTTTAAGAAAAACCTTTCTCAACCAGCTATTGCAAGGAATTTAGGGATTTCGCCATCTACGGTCCGTAATATCATCAAAGGGTTCAGAGAATCTGGAGAAATCACTGCACGTAAGCAGCTAAGCCCGTGACCTTTGATCCCTCAGGCTGTACTGCATCAACAAGCGACATCAGTGTGTAAAGGATATCACCACATGGGCTCAGGAACACTTCAGAAACCCACTGTCAGTAACTACAGTTGGTCGCTACATCTGTAAGTGCAAGTTAAAACTCTCCTATGCAAGGCGAAAACCGTTATCAACAACACCCAGAAACGCAGTTGGCTTCGCTGGGCCTGAGCTCATCTAAGATGGACTGATACAAAGTGGAAAAGTGTTCTGTGGTCTGACGAGTCCACATTTCAAATTGTTTTTGGAAACTGTGGACGTTGTGTCCTCCAAACCAAAGAGAAAAAGAACCATCCGGATTGTTATAGGCGCAAAGTTGAAAAGCCAGCATCTGTGATGGTATGGGGGTGTATTAGTGCCCAAGACATGGGTAACTTACACATCTGTGAAGGCGCCATTAATGCTGAAAGGTACATACAGGTTTTGGAGCAACATATGTTGCCATCCAAGCAACGTTACCATGGACGCCCCTGCTTATTTCAGCAAGACAGTGCCAAGCCACGTGTTACATCAACGTGGCTTCGTAGTAAAAGAGTGCGGGTACTAGACTGGCCTGCCTGTAGTCCAGACCTGTCTCCCATTGAAAATGTGTGGCGCATTATGAAGCCAAAAATACCACAACGGAGACCCCGGACTGTTGAACAACTCAAGCTGTACATCAAGCAAGAATGGGAAAGAATTCCACCTGAGAAGCTTAGAAAATGTGTCTCCTCAGTTCCCAAACGTTTACTGAGTGTTGTTAAAAGGAAAGGCCATGTAACACAGTGGTGAACATGCCCTTTCCCAACTACTTTGGCACGTGTTGCAGCCATAAAATTCTAAGTTAATTATTATTTGCAAAAAAAAATAAAGTTTATGAGTTTGAACATCAAATATTGTGTCTTTGTAGTGCATTCAACTGAATATGGGTTGAAAAGGATTTGCAAATCATTGTATTCCGTTTATATTTACATCTAACACAATTTCCCAACTCATATGGAAACGGGGTTTGTATATTAGCAGGAATCATAGTACTGTATATTCCAGACTACAAGCTGCTACTTTTTTCCCCCCTACGCTTTGAACCCTGCAGGTTATAAAACGGTGAAACTAATATACAGATTTTTCTTTGTTAACAGCCATATTACAAACAGTTTTAATTAATCACTGAATTGGTGTGTTATTTATGCTATGGCACCATCTTTTTGGACAAGTTCGCTCAATGCAGGTGCAGCTGGAATGTGAATTCCTGCTGTTTAAAGCAAACAAACATGGCATATTTTCCAGGCAGATGACAAAGATCCTTAAAAGTTTAAAAAATGTTACATTCTTGTGTAATTTCCACATGTTTGCTTTTGTTAAATTTTTCAGAATTTTTTATTTATCTATTTTCAAAATAGTTTTTCTATGCTATGTGCCTTTTAAGACCTCACTGGGGGCTTTGTAAGGTCATGTTGGCTCTAGACTAAACCAAATTGATGTTAAACCGCCTATTTGTTATCTTTAAAAAAAAAAAAAGATACGATGAGAACCGATAAAGAACCGAATCTTTAAGCAGAATCGAAAGTGGAATCGGAAGCAAAAAAATCTTATCAATTCCCAACCCTACTGACAACGCTCCAGACAATGACGTGCGTCTTGTTTACATCCGGGTTCGGCCGTCCTGTTTTTGGTAATCAGTCTTTTTTCGGTGGTCGAGTTTTCGGTACATCACTTGTTAATAGTGCGCAAATAATAGGCTATATATATATCCATTCAAACTGTATTGACGTACTAGTGGTAATGTTTAATGATTGTGTGGTTTGGATTTAATGTCAGTTTTTCCCATGTCTGTAAACACACCGTTCGTGCCTAAAAAGGTCATTGGTGGAGAATGAGGAAGTGTTGTTGCGTGTCCGGCGAGGAAGCACGGACTCACGGAGAAGAAAGTGTGTATACGTGAGATACTGTATTTTCCGGACTATAAGTCGCAGTTTTTTTTCATAGTTTGGCCGGGGGTGCGACTTATACTCAGGAGCGACTTATGCGTGAAATTATTAACACATTACCGTAAAATATCAAATAATATTATTTAGCTCATTCACGTAAGAGACTAGACGTATAAGATTTCATGGGATTTAGCGATTAGGAGTGACAGATTGTTTGGTAAACGTATAGCATGTTCTATATGTTATAGTTATTTGAATGACTCTTACCATAATATGTTACGTTAACATACCAGGCACGTTCTCAGTTGGTTATTTATGCGTCATATAACGTACACTTATTCAGCCTGTTGTTCACTATTCTTTATTTATTTTAAATTGCCTTTCAAATGTCTATTCTTGGTGTTGGGTTTTATCAAATAAATTTCCCCCAAAAATGCGACTTATACTCCAGTGCGACTTATATATGTTTTTTTCCTCCTTTATTATGCATTTTCGGCCGGTGCGACTTATACTCCGGAGCGACTTATACTCCGAAAAATACGGTAAAACCTGTTGGACTTGTGCCATTACCGTAATTTTCGGACTATAAGCCGCACCTGACTATAAGCCGCACCAGCTAAATTTAGGGGAAAATACAGATTGCTCCATATATAAGCCGCACCCGACTATAAGCCGCGGGGTTTTGATGTGTAATTACCGTAGTATATAGGGGTTCCTGCTACCACGGAGGGGATTGTCGGGACAGAGATGACTGTTTGGGAACGCAAAGCGTCCCATTTATTAACAATAAATCTTTCAATCATTCAATCAAACTTTCACATCTTTGACATGGCGAGCAGCATTCGTGCAGAGTACAAATAACACAACGGTGCAAAGTAATACAAAGTGCTCGCCTGTACGTTATCAAAATAACCAGCCTACCGGTATATGAAAAGTCAGTCTTTAATCATTGTGTCATCGTCTTCCTCCTGCGTACTAAAACCACCGAAATCCTCTTCGTCGGTGTCGGAGAAGAACAGGCCGTAAATAAGCCGCACCGTTGTATAAGCCGCAGGGACCAGAACGAGGGGAAAAAGTAGCGGCTTATAGTCCGGAAATTACGGTAGTTATCATAAGATTGGTAATAAATATTAAAAATAGCATCTGACTTTGCGTGATTTCTTCTGGGGGCTACAATATATTATATTACTTTAAAGGCCTACTGAAATGAATTTTTTTTATTTAAACGGGATAGCAGATCTATTCTATATGTCATACTTGATCATTTCGCGATATTGCCATATTTTTGCTGAAAGGATTTAGTATAGAACAACGACGATAAAGATTGCAACTTTTGGTATCTGATAAAAAAAAGGCTTGCCCCTACCGGAAGTAGCGTGACGTAGTCAGTTGAACATATACGCAAAGTTCCCTATTGTTTACAATGATGGCTGCATGAAGTGAGAGAGATTCGGACCGAGAAAGCGACAATTTCCCCATTAATTTGAGTGAGGATGAAAGATTTGTGGATGAGTAAAGTGCAAGTGAAGGACTAGTGGGGAGTTGAAGCTATTCAGATAGGGAAGATGCTGTGAGAGCCGGGGGTGACCTGATATTCAGCTGGGAATGACTACAACAGTAAATAAACACAAGACATATATATACTCTATTAGCCACAACACAACCAGGCTTATATTTAACATGCCACAAATTAATCCTGCATAAAAACACCTGCGTGTTTGTTATGCTAGCTCCTAGCTCCTCTGCTAGCTCCTAGCTCCATAGAACACGCCAATACAATTCAAACACCTGATCAACACACACAATCACTCAGCCCAAAAGACCATTCACCTAACCCAAGGTTCATAAAGCTTATATATTTTTAAAAAGTTACGTACGTGACGCGCACATACGGTCAAGCTATCTAATGTTTAGCAGCCAAGGCTGCATACTCACGGTACCTGATATTCAGCTGGGAATGACTACAACAGTAAATAAACACAAGACATATATATACTCTATTAGCCACAACACAACCAGGCTTATATTTAATATGCCACAAATTAATCCTGCATAATAACACCTGCGTGTTTGTTATGCTAGCTCCTAGCTCCTCTGCTAGCTCCTAGCTCCATAGAACACGCCAATACAATTCAAACACCTGATCAACACACACAATCACTCAGCCCAAAAGACCGTTCACCTAACCCAAGGTTCATAAAGCTTATATATTTTTAAAAAGTTACGTACGTGACGCGCACGTACGGTACGGTACGTGTTATGCTAGCTCCTATGCTAGCTCCTAGCTCCATAGAACACGCCAATACAATTCAAACACCTGATCAACACACACAATCACTCAGCCCAAAAGACCGTTCACCTAACCCAAGGTTCATAAAACTTATATATTTAAAAAAAGTTACGTACATACGCAAAAAAAAGTTGCGCACATACGGTCAAGCGATCAAATGTTTAGAAGCCAAAGCTGCATACTCACAGTAGCACGTCTGCGTCTTTGTCATCCAAATCAAAGTAATCCTGGTAAGAGTCTGTGTTGTCCCAGTTCTCTACAGGCGTCTGTGTATCGAAGTCAAAAGTCCTCCTGGTTAGAGTCTCTGTTATCCGAGTTCTTCCATCTTGACTGCATCTTTCGGGAATGTAAACAAAGAAGCGCCGGCTGTGTACTGTTGTGGCTGACTACGTTCGAAAAATACGTCCATTTCGCACCGACAACTTTCTTCTTTGCTTGTTCAGCTTCCTTCTCCATAATGCAATGAACATGATTGAAACAGATTCACGAACACAGATGTCCAGAATACTGTGGAATTATGAAATGAAAACAGAGCTTTTTCGTATTGGCTTCAATGTGGAAGGCATACCCGTGTTCCCCGGTCTACGTCACACGCATACGTCATCCTCAGAGGCGTTTCGAACCGGAAGTTTAGCGGCAAATTTAAAATGTCACTTTATAAGTTAACCCGGCCGTATTGGCATGTGTTATAATGTTAAGATTTCATCATTGATATATAAACTATCAGACTGCGTGGTCGGTAGTAGTGGGTTTCAGTAGGCCTTTAATTTATCTTCAAGTAAAAAAAAAGTAACTTCTTTCCAAGGTGTGGCGGTAATAAAAATGCTATGGCGGTGCGCCACATTCAATTACATTAAGGGGAAACCCCACCATTACATTTTATATAGACCACAAGGAAGTGTTTCAAATGCAGAAAAAAAATCATAATATGACCCTTTTAATGCACTTTATAATCTGGTGCACCTTGTGTATGAAAATACATTCGCTCATCAGCAGTGCGCCTTTATGGAAAAACACAGGAGTGGGGAGGGCTGGGCGATATATATCGAGTTTGTAAGATACGTTGATATATTTTTAAACAACATATGAATTAAGAAAATATCGTAATATCAATATAATTGTTTTCACGTTAAAATGACCAAACGCCGCTTATTTGTTGTGTTCTCCCCCGCAATACTCCATGGGCTATTAATCCCCTCCCCTTCCCCCTTCCAAGCGGTGCATGTCATCTCCCCCCCGCTGCACTGACCCACAACAACAACACACAAGCAAATATGGAGCCTGACTGTGCCACCACCAGCTACGTAGCTTAACTACATTTCCCAGTAGCCTTTTTAGACCCATGTAGCGGTTAGCTAAGCTACATGCTACAAAAGAAGAGCGAGGGAGAAGATAAAGAGAGAACTGGACTAGTGCAGTTCCACGGGCAGGGGACAAAATATATGGGAAAGATCAATGATTTGTTGGTTTACATATTAGGAAATCCATGATTGGTTGGTTGGTTTAAAATGATGAGTCACGATTGGTTAAGATTAGGGCAAAACATTACGGACAGGCCAATCAGAGGCAAGATAGGGCGGGTCAGCCAACCAGGAAGGGAAATCACAACAGACATCCCAAATGACGAGAGTGTCGGAAAAGAGAAAAGAGAATATTCAAGCGAAATGTACGACGAAGTGAGGAAGATCATAGCCGCACAATTAAGTCAAGTCAGTTACTGTGCGCGGACCACTTCTAGTAGGACCACAGAACCGTACGTGTGTGACAGTCCATTACAACGTCGACTGGGAATTAAAAAGTACATGCCTGCAAATGTATTTTTTATCTGAGTTTGATACATGTTGTATTGCTACTGTATTTTTCGGAGTATAAGTCGCTCCGGAGTATAAGTCGCACATGCCGAAAATGCATAATAAAGAAGAAAAAAAACATACATAAGTCGCACTGGAGTATAAGTCGCATTTTTGGGGGAAATGTATTTGATAAAACCCAACACCAAGAATAGACATTTGAAAGGCAATTTAAAATAAATAAAGAATAGTGAACAACAGGCTGAATAAGTGGACGTTATATGACGCATAAATAACCAACTGAGAACGTGCCTGGTATGTTAACGTAACATATTATAGTAAGAGTCATTCAAATAACTATAACATATAGAACATGCTATACGTTTACCAAACAATCTGTCACTCCTAATCGCTAAATCCCATGAAATCTTATACGTCTAGTCTCTTACGTAAATGAGCTAAATAATATTATTTGATATTTTACGGTAATGTGTTAATAATTTCACACATAAGTCGCTCCTGAGTATAAGTTGCACCCCCGGCCAAACTATGAAAAAAACTGCGACTTATAGTCCGAAAAATACGTTATGTTATTTATTTTATTATTTATCTAAAACTAATATTTTTCTATTTTATTTATGTTACTTAATTCTGTACTAAAACAGTTTCTTTTCTGTGCTGTAAATACCCATCTTGACTAACTGGGTTAATAAAAGTGCCACTGACTGTTTACAGTACAGTTGTCATTCAGTTCAATTTCAGTGAATATCACTCAAAAATGTATATATTTATATGTATATTTTCACCGAAAAATATATCGAGATATATATCGAATTTAAGCAAAAATATATTGAGATATACTTTTTCGTCATATTGCCCAGCCCTAGTTGTGGATGCGGCTTATATACCAGTACGCTCTATAGTCCGGAAAATAATGGTACTGAAAGGACAAACAAGTCCTTAAAACCCCAAAACATTTTAAAGCCCAACTCCATACTGTTTAATACGACAAATGAATATCATTACGGACAACAAATCATTTTTGATTTGGCCCACTCTGAAATACAGAGTGGGCCAAAATTTAAAACTGAGCAAAGCCGCGGGCCAAGGTTGAACAAATTAACCTTTTAATAGGGACCCAAACAAGTTTTGCATTGAATATTGAACAAGCAAGGCTTATATAACTTTATAGTGACACGCAAAATCGAGTTTCAAATAATAATCATAATAATTAAAAAAATATCAATGGCATATCAAATACAATTTAAAAAACATTGAATGCCCCCTTTTTATTTGCAGCCTTCTGAGGTAAATATTTCCACAGGCTAATACATTTTAAAATAAAATAACAATGAATAAACCAACCATTCAGGACTTTAAACTGCTCATTTTGCAACACACTGATCTAATCTGATGTGCCCAAGCCTGATACCTGCCATCTTTTCTTGGATACTAGTTCATTAATGTCGGAGCTCAGGCTTTGAGCTGAGGCAACCTTCATTATCGAACGAAGGTGTTCATCAGTCATTATATCTCGTAGTCCACCCGGACCAGAGACTTGGGGGCGTGCCTTAAAGGCATTGCCTTTAACGTCCGCTTTTCATCCATTCTAACAACGTGCCAGCCCAGACACAAGACACGTGCGGCTTCTGTACGCACACACACGTGAATGCAACGCACAGCTGATCAACAGCGATACAGGTTACACTGAGGGTAGCCGTATAAACAACTTTAACTCTGTTAGAAATATACGCCACACTGTGAACCCACACCAAACAAGAATGACAAACACATTTTGGGAGAACATCCGCACCGTAACACAACATAAACCCAACAGAACAAATACCCAGAACCCTTTGCAGCACTAACTCTTCCGGGACGCTACAAAATACCACCCCCCCCTCTACCACCAAACCCCCCATCCCCCACACACGCACCTTGTAGCGTCCCGGAAGAGTTAGTGCTGCAAAGGATTCTGGGTATTTGTCCTGTTGTGTTTATGTTGTGTTACGGTGCGGATGTTCTCCCAAAATGTGTTTGTCATTCTTGTTTGGTGTGGGTTCACAGTGTGGCGTATATTTCTAACAATGTTAAACTTGTTTATACGGTCACCCTCAGTGTAACCTGTATCACTGTTGATCAAGTATGCATGGCATTCACTTGTGTGTGCGTGCAAGAAGCCGCACATATGTGACTGGACCAGCACTCGTTGGACTGGATGAAAATCAGACGTGACAATATTTGGGAGGGGCACTGAAGTTTCGGAGTCTCCCGGGAGGGTTGGCAATTATGAGAATTAGCGGTGAATGCGCTGTTACCGCGGCTGTATATAATCGTTGGGCCAGCTCTAGTGTTAATTTGATATCGCCTCAAGGGCCAAGTGAAATTACACGGCAGGGCAAAGTTTGACACCCATGATGTATGCTATCATAAGATGTGGTTATGTCACCCTAAACTTTGCTTCAGAAGCTAACAAAGGTGTACAGTATGAGAGACTGACCTGTAAGGCCTCCAGGAGGTCAAACATGGTGACGGGTGGGAGGGCCATGTGGAAGCTGTGTGCAGAACAAGCCAACAAGTGAACGGCTTGCTGCTCTGCCTCATCTGGGGAAATTTGAGGCAGTGGGCCGGCTGGTAGAGACGCACTCGGAGGGGGGCTAAATTCAAAAAAAGACAAGACATATTAAAAATGGCAGTGGAACACAAACTATGATTGAGAGTGTCAACATTGCTCCTACCATTCAGTGACTGTGTGATATGCAGCCAGGCTGTTCTTTAGATAAGGCTGCGGTGTGACATCACTGCCAAAGGCGTAAGGGAAACGACCTTCCCGTAAACGATACGCTTTCCTCCGGGAAATTACAGCAGTCAAAACATCTTTCAAGTGGTGCTGCAATAAAACACAGCTTGGAATTAGGCTTTGCTCAGTCTGGTAGGTAAAGACACCTGTCAGCCCCGTCGTATTAATTAATCAAAAAATGTACTTAAACATGATGACCATATCCACAAAAATAAGGGTATCTTTTAGGGCTGCGAACCACGGTTCGATTCAACATCGATTCTTGGGGTCAGGATTCGATTATAAATCGATTTTTTTCAATTCAACGCGATTCTCGATTCAAAAACGATATTTTTCCGATTCAAAACGATTCTCTATTCATTCAATACATAGGATTTCAGCAGGATCTACCCCAGTCTGCTGACATGCAAGCAGAGTAGCAGATTTTTGTAACAAGCTTTTATAATTGTAAAGGACAATGTTTTATCAACTGATTGCAATAATGTACATTTGTTTTAACTATTAAATGAATCAAAAATATGACTTATTTTATCTTTGTGAAAATATTGGACACAGTGTGTGGTCAAGCTTATGAGATGCGATACAAGTGTAAGCCACTGTGACACTATTGTTCATTTTTATTTTTTTATAAATGTCTAATGATAATGTCAATGAGGGATTTTTAATCACTGCTATGTTGAAATTGTAACTAATATTGATACTGCTTCACTACTTTTGGTTTGTTCTGTGTCGTGTTTGTGTCTCCGTCAATTGCTCTGTTTATTGCAGTTCTGAGTGTTGCTGGGTCAAGTTTGGTTTTGGAATTGGATTGCATTGTTATGGTATTGCTGTGTATTGTTTTGTTGGATTGATTAATTAAAAAAAAAAAAAAAAAAATGGGAAAAAAAATGGGGAAAAAAAAAAAAAAAAAATCGATTTAAAAAAAATGAGAATCGATGCTGAATCAACGTTGGAATCGCGATTTGAGTTCGAATCGATTTTTTCCCACACTACTAGTATCTTTCTATGCATTTGGCCTCTTGTCTTTGCGGCCACTTAGGTTTTGTCCTTCAAAACTGAGCTTTTGAAAAACTCTTTTGAGCGTGGATGGGTAAAACAGACCTTTTTGAGATTGAGATTTAGTTTATTTAAAAAGGGACAATAAATAATAATGAACATTTGACATGTAAATATGTGAGATTATAGCCAATGGCTAATTTCCATCTCTCGTCCCCTGGCAAGTTGAAGTTAATATTGAGACAAACACATTCAAAACAGGTACACAGATTCACAATATAAAAAAATACAAATTCTAAGTTTTAGGTGCATGCTGCTGTAAACACCTACTGTACAAATGTACCTTTTGCGTTTCATGAATACATAAAACAATTGATAAAATACATATTTCATAGTATATAGTTTAATTTATACCAGTAGCCTATCAATTATGATAAAAGTTTAGGTTTCCAAACAGCCAATTTTTCAAGGCCTTATTAAATGCTGCCTGTGTTGCTAGTTCCCTTATGTTCACAGGAATTGTGTTCCATGTTTGACACGCTCGATAGGAAAATGAGAGTTGCCCAAACACACTTTTTCTAAACGGCACCAAACTCCCCTCTAAAGCTGTCCTGTTAGCATTATAGTGAAGTGAATTATATTTATATAGTGCTTTTCTCTAGTGACTCAAAGCGCTTTTACATAGTGAAACCCAATATCTAAATTATAAACCAGTGTGGGTGGCACTGGGAGCAGGTGGGTAAAGTGTCTTGCCCAAGGACACAACGGCAGTGACTAGGATGGCGGAAGCGGGGATCGAACCTGGAACCCTCAAGTTGCTGGTACGGCCACTCTACCGACCGAGCTATACCGCCCCGTTTTAATTATCCAGTAACACATTTGTTACTGGATAATTTCGAATACGCTTTTGCCTTGTAGACTTAGTAGCATACAACTGTAATTACTTGATACTTGTTTATAATGAAAAATGTTGCATTTTTTTGTTCAATGAAGGACACTTACTAAATGTGTAGCTTGTATGCTTAGCTGTTGTGTAGCTGCTTGCTCTTAGTAGCCTATAGCCTAGCATGTTTACCTTTGTAAATTATTTCACTAAAATACAAGTAAAAACCAACATTGTGTGCTTATTGGAGGACATTTAGCTGTTAAAGCTGTAATGTCACGGTTATGTTGATGCTTGGAAGGCGCTCGTGTTCGATCAGTGTGACCAGCCCTATTCCTAGTTCAAACCACGGTGCAAGGGAGGTGTTTGGAGTGATTTATGGTTCGGCTACCCTGATTAAACTCTGCACGGCCATTGCAGCCATTATTTAATCATTTCGTACACGACTATATCTTCTGTGGGTGAGCACACGCCGTGGAAATCTGTGCATGTACGGACATGAAAAATGAGAGCTAATCAAAGCCAACATTTATTTTGGATCGTGCGTTAGTGTTTCACTAACTTTTAATTGTGACAAATATAGACATTTATTTATTCAAGCTGTTCTGTTAAGGGGGAGCTGCACTTTTTTATTTATTTTATTTTGCCTATCGTTCACAATCATTATTAAAGACATGACGACACATTTTTTCTTTAATGCATTCTAAATATTAAATAAACATAAATAAAAGTCAGCTTACAGAGCAGCCAATGGAAGCTCCACTATTCTGCCCATAAAATCTGATTAATAACCATTTAAAAAGCGCCAAACGTCATGTGAAAGACATGGATTTTTTTTTTAATGCATTCTAAATATTAAATAAATTTGATCAAAAGTCTGCTTACAATGGAGCTTATTGGAGTCGTTCAATTCTGCCTATCGAGCCCTTAAAAAACATCCAAACACCTCCATTAGGGTTTTATATACATGATGCATGTATACAGGTAATGTAGTAACAGGCACATTTATAATAATATTCATTATTTATGTACTTTGATCATTTTAACTTGCTGTTGAGCTTTGTACTAGGGCTGCAACAACTAATCGATTAAATCAATTCAAATCGATTATAAAAATAGTTGGCGATTAATTTAGTCATCGATTCGTTGGATCTATGCTATGCGCAGAGGCAATTTTTTAATTTTATTTTTTTATAAACATTTATTTATAAACTGCAACATGTACAAACAGCTGAGAAACAATCAAAATAAGTATGGTGTCAGTATGCTGTTTTTTTCCCCAATAAAATACTGGAAAGGATAGAAATGTAGTTTGTCTCTTTTATCCGACTATTAATCGATTAATCGAAGTAATAATCAACAGATTAATCGATTATCAAATTAATCGTTAGTTGCAGCCCTACTTTGTACTGGTAAACACTGTATCACAGCGAACATTTTCGATGCAAGCTAATATAATCTGATTTTTTTTCTTTCTTTCTGATATCAGACCGATATCAACAGTGTTTCCCACACATTCATTTATTTGTGGCGGCCCGCCACAAAAGAATTAAGGCCGCGACAAAAAAATATAATGTTTTTTTTTTTAATTAATTTTTTTTTTTTTGTGTCCTGTCAAGCTTCTCAGGCAAATCATATAGTTGATGTAGATGCCCATATCGGCTGTTCAGATTTACTTTACAAAAGAGAAGTGTAGGATCAAGATTTTTGGAGCTCTTTGTTCAGTGGATCAGATGTTTGATGAAACTTTGTGTCTATCTACCACCACTACTGTTTTCTGTTTATTTGTTACTGACTATGGCAGGACCCCTCTGCCTCTGTTTCACTTTATGTTGCTGGTAAATAATATAGTTGTAGTAGTAGGCTAAAGTTAAATTATTTAGTATGCACTAATTAAAGGGGCAGAGCTTTAAGAGACATTTTAGCTTTTATATTTTTATAAGATATATTTTTTGTAAGAACCACAATTAATAAATATATTTCAGTGAATAACTTATTGTTCAAATCTGTATATAAATATGTACATAAAGTGTTGTAATTTAATTTGTAAAATGGATGGATGGATGGACGTTTAAAACAAAACTGTTATTATTAATTAGTAAGTATACATTTGTTGAGCCTTTTTAGAGAAAACCATATTGTAGTAAATTTTGCAAATTACTCGATGATGTCATGGTGACCACGCCCATAGCCACGCCCCCACCGCCACAGGTATCTTGGCAGTTTATGGGAAACACTGATCAATAACGGATTAGGACACATCTAACAAACACTATGCTGCCATTCCTAAATACCATCTTTTGACATAGAACAATTAACCTAACAAACAGTTAAGCATTCACATGCAATTCCTTCAGGAATTGCCTCATCTAGCCTAATACAAAATAGAGACTCTTGTCAGGGCGAGAACCAATTATTCATGTTTACATTGTTTCTAATGGGGAAATCTGTTTAACTGTATGAACGTTTTGGTTGGCGAACCATGTTCAAGAACAAATTAAGTTCGTAACTCGCGGATCTACTGTAATCACTCTTGTGGTACAGCAAGGTACGTTCACATCAAACATCTAGCCGCAGTTGGAATTTATCAACTATTATTTTAATGCACACAATCAGCTGTTTCCACTCACCTCCACGGCGCAGGTCATCGCAGTGATGGAGTCCTCTGTGATGTTATCCAAGCCCAGTTCAAACGCCGTCACCATCATGCGGGCCTCCAGCTGGCCCCGGGTGGGCAGCAACAGAGTGTGGGCACTGAGACGCAGCTCTTCATCCTCACCGGCCGCCTCCCGAGGGCTGAACGGTTGCGCTGCGCTCAGAGGGTTCTGAGGCTGGAAACGATGCTGAGGGTATACACATGTATGACACGATGCCGAATATTAGCATGAAAATGCCACACCCCACAAAGCAAACATAGGTTTTATACAGAGGAAAGAAGAAAAAAAGGTCTTACATCAAATTTCTGTCTGGAAGAACATTTCTTCTTTCCTTTGGGTTTTCCTGGCTTTGAAGCAGAGCCACTTTGCCATTGTAGTTGTCCAGCGCCCTCTGGAGGTCACAAAAGGAAGTAAATCAAATTAAATTGTACACACAATAGCAATGCTCAAAGTGCTATCAGAAGTCCTTTTATACAACCGCCAGTTGTGTTCATCATGAGCCTATCATGACTTTATATGTATTTTATACGTGCATATATAAACAGTTTGTATTCAAACGTATTGTTCAAGACTTCTATGGTTATTTTGAATCTTGATTCCTCAGCTGAGCAAGACTTTTTGGACAATTGTACATTTTTACTTTATGTGTAAATTAAGGGAAATGACCAGTTTAATTTCAGTGTGACATTGAAATAAGTTACAAGATACATATTTTTTGTTTCTGTTGTTTTCAGTTTGAAATGAGGCAGCCAGGTAACAGTATAGTTACAGAAACTGTAAACTTTTTCCAAGAATTTAAGGATGCATGGTGGCCACTTTGATATATTTTGTACATCAAATATGCTAAAACCAATCCAATGTACAGTACAGGCCAAAAGTTTGGACACATCTTCTCCTCATTCAATGAGTTTTCTTAATTTTTATGACTATTTACATTGTAGATTGTCAGTGACGGCATCAAAACTATAAATGAACACACGTGGAGTTATGTACTTAAGAAAAAAAGTTGAAATAACTGAAAACATTTTTTACACTCTAGTTTCTTCAAAATAGCCACTGCTCCGATTATTGCTTTGCACACTCTTGGCATTCTCTTCATGAGCTTCAAGCACACCTGTGAAGTGAAAATCATTTCAGGTGACTCTTGAAGCTCACCGAGAGAATGCCAAGAGTGTGCAAAACAGTAATCAGAGCAAAGGGTGGCTATTTTGAAGAAACTAGAATATAAAACATGTTTTCAGTTATTTCATCAACTACATCATCGAGTAATTTGCATAATTTACTACAATGATATGATTTTCTCTAAAAAGGCTCAAAAAATGTATAATTACTAATTAATAATAACAGTTTTGTTTTAAACGTCCATCCATCCATCCATCCATCCATCCATCCATCCATCCATCCATCCATCCATCCATCCATCCATCCATCCATCCATCCATCCATTTTACATTATGAATACACAAAAGATAACTACTACAGTATCAAATTAGTATTAGTATCTGAAGCACAGTCTCCACGTGTGTTTATTGACAACAGGGTTATAACCTGGACACGTTAGCTCATGGTATGGTAACAGGTGACTGTTACTGCGTGCGTCTGCCCCGGCCCCCGAGTCAAACAGCGAGCGCTGTGTTAATGAAGCAGCGTCAGGCTGCTTACCGTCAGTGAAACGCTCGGTGAAATCGCGGATTAACGTTAAATATATGACAAGCCGCGAGCGATGCAGCTATAACCTATCTCACCTGGTAGAGCACCCGCTGCGGCGACCCAGTTCGATCCCACCTGACAGTCGCTTTGCTCCGCGTCAATCCCCCCTCTCACCCTCTCTCCCCCCTCCCCCGTCTCTCTACAGCTGTCCTTTCAAAATAAATGCATTCAAATCCCGAAAATAAAAATTAAGAAAATCCGAGTCGTGGCGGACGTAATTCTTTCGTGGCGGGCCGCCACAAATAAATGAATGTGTGGGAAACACTGCAGCTTGGCTGTTTGCTTGTCACTCCCACTGATCACTTCCTGCGTTGTTCGGTTACTAAAGAGCGAGTGCCTTTGTTCATGCAACCAACCTTGCTTTGCAACTTTCGCTTTCTTTCGGCGAACAAGAAAAAAAAACCTTAATCAATCGTTTTATCAAACACATTTTATATTTGTATCGATGATGTGGAACGCCATATATATTGATATTGTTTCATCGCCCAGCCCTGTGATTAATTTATCTACCGTATTTTCTGGACCATAGGGCACACCAGACTATAAGGCGCATTAAAGGGGTTATATTATTATTTCTAAATTTAAAACATTTCCTTGTGGTCCACGTAACATGTGATGGTGGTTCCTTGGTCAAAATGTTGCATGGATAATGTTTTACAGACCATCTTCAAGTCGTTTTCTGACAGTCTCTTCAGGATGCGCTGTTTTGTGGGCGGTCTTATTTACGTGGCTCACCTTCGGCAGCGTCTTCTCCCCGTCATCTTTGTTGTAGCGGTGTAGCGTGCAAGGACGGGAGTGGAAGAAGTGCCAAAAGATGGAGCTAACTGTTTTAATGACATTCAGACTTTACTTAAATCAACAACGGAGCAGCATGCCCTCATCCGTGGCCCACTGGTGCAACAACGCCGTAAATGTGTCCCGTGAAAAACTGTCCGACCGGAACTCTCTAATAACTAAAGTTCCGTGGGTGAATTATGTAAACTCACTACACTGGTAGTTTTTAGCGCTTCAATAGCGAAATATAAGTTAGAACGTTACGCTACTTTATATTAGAAATGGCAACAGCAGAGGGTGAATGTCCCGTAACAAGAAGATAGTGAAAAAGAAGAAGCTTATCGACTATGGCATCGCCACGGACTACAGTGGCGGACCTGCGCAAATTTTCAGGACTTATGCAGATCTCAAATACACATCAGCAGGTACCAGAAGGTAAGAAAAGTCGGTTTTGCATAATATTGTGAAACAAAACGGCAGACAATGTCTGCTAATGGGTGCCACTTTGCGATCCTTATACACACACCATAGTAATACTTGTATCTCTGACTACGGTAGCCGTAATGGGGCCGACAATCCATCAAGCGGTGCGGCTTCAAAGTCATACTAAAACATTTTGACAAATTTTTGAGTGCTGTGTGTAATGTTCTTTATTCTCAATTGAACATTTAAAGTTTTGGTATTGTTTACTGGCATCATATTGCAGTCTACACGTATCTCTTATGTGTGACTACCATCCACTGGTCACACTTATCATAAAATTGCTTCGAGGTTGGTAAGCACAACCAGAATTATTCCGTACATTAGGCGCACCGGGTTATAAGGCGCACCGACGATTTTTGAGTAAATGAAAGGATTTTAAGTGCGCCTTATAGTCCAAAAAATACGGTAATTTTCATGTCAATATAAAACAAGCTGCAGGCCAAACATGTACCCTGCAGCTGTACTTTGGACACAGTTGTTTCAAAGCATAGCATTAATAGTTTCTGTTGAAATTAACAGACCATCCATCCATCCATTTTCTACCGCTTGTCCCTATCGGGGGGTGCTGGAGCCTATCTCAGCTGCATTCGGGCGGAAGGCAGGGTACACCCTGGACAAGTCACCACCTCATCGCAGGGCCAACACAGATAGACAGACAACATTCACACTCACATTCACACACTAGGGCCAATTTTTTGTGTTGCCAATCAACCTATCCCCAGGTGCATGTCTTCGGAGGTGGGAGGAAGCCGGAGTACCCGGAGTGAACCCACGCAGTCACGGGGAGAACATGCAAACTCCACACAGTAAGACCTCGAATCCGGGGATTGAACCCAGGACCTTTGTATTGTGAGGCACATGCACTAACCCCTGTACCACCATGCTGACCCATGTTATAAAATACCCCCGCACCCTACCACCAGCCCCCATATTCCTAAATTGGTGTACTAGCATTTTTTTTGTAGCTGCAAATATCACAGAATAACATTACAAAACATATCTGACGGAGCATGACTGTAATGTAAGACTTTTTTAAATTTCTTAATATCAGGGTTCCCCCTAAATTTCCAAAATACCAGTGGTGGTGGGGGCGTGGTCGATATGACATCATTGCATGATTTGCTATGATGCACATATTCTTTAAAAATGGATTTGAATATACATTTAAATCAAATCTGACCAATGTAGCTTTAACAAGTATGCTTAGTATTCAGATCAATCCAAGTCAATATTATAAAGCCAAATTCAACCACAAATGGGATTTTTTTTAATAAATCACAGTGGCGCAACATTCACATTACATTTTTCTACTTGCCACACTGCATGTCTTGTGCAGTTATACTATATTTTGCGCCTTTACCAGCTGAGCTAACCAGCTCAAAGCTAGCATTGAAACATTGTGTCGGCATAAAAAAATAACCTGACCATAATTAAAAGAATAACAAACATACTACAACTTACCTGGTGTGGAGACGATGATCTGGCATCGTGTGAGTATGGCCAGAAGGAAATCATTGTGAACATGGACTGCACAGAGGGAAAGTGAAAGTAACGTGTCGCATTATACACTATTTCAAAGCTACATTTGCACTCCAAACCATTTTCCTGGGCCAAAAGGCGCCGTGCCTCAATGTCAAACTCTTCCTTGCTGATCTTATGCTTGAACCACAGTTTCAGGTTGGCCCAGTAACTGCATGGACAGACACAAAACAAATCACAAACATTAGTATTGGTAATGGATGAAGTGCTGGCTGTGCAGCCCTTTGAGACACTTGTGATTTAGGGCTATATAAATAAACATTGATTGATTGATTGATTGAGTATTAAAACGGTTTTGAACGACACGATTGGAATGCCCTCCCGGTAACAGTTAGAGATGCTACCTCAGTAGTAGCATTTAAGTCCCATCTCAAAGGCCTACTGAAACCCACTAATACCGACCACGCAGTCTGATACTTTATATATCAATGATGAAATCTTAACATTGCAACACATGCCAATACGGCCAGGTTAGATTACTAAAGTGCAATTTTAAATTTCCCGCGAAATATCCTGCTGAAAACGTCTCGGTATGATGACGCCTGCGCGTGACGTCACGGATTGTAGAGGACATTTTGGGACAGCATTGTGGCCAGCTATTAAGTCTTCTGTTTTCATCGCAAAATTCCACAGTATTCTGGACATCTGTGTTGGTGAATCTTTTGCAATTTGTTCAATGAACAATGGAGACAGCAAAGAAGAAAGCTGTAGGTGGGAAGCGGTATATTTCGGCCGGCTGCAGCAACACAAACACGTAGCCGATGTTGCATTGTTTACATTCCCGAAAGATGACAGTCAAGCTTTATCATTGGCCTGTGGAGAACTGGGACAACAGAGACTCTTACCAGGAGGACTTTGAGTTGGATACGCAGACGCGGTACCGTGAGTACGCATGAGCTGCGGCTTCCAAACATTTGATCGCTTGCCCGTACGTGCGTGCCGCTATGTGCATGTCACATACGTAACTTTGGGGACTTTGGGGAAATATATGTGCTGTATGAACTTTGGGGAGGTGAACGGTACTTTGGGCTGTGGGATTGAGTGTGTTGTGCGGGTGTTTGATTTGTATTGGCGGGTTATATGGACGGGAGGGGGGGAGGTGTTTGTTATGCAGGATTAATTTGTGGCATATTAAATATAAGCCTGGTTGTGTTGTGGCTAATAGAGTATATATATGTCTTGTGTTTATTCACTGTTTTAGTCATTCCCAGCTGAATATCAGGTCCCACCCGCCTCTCACAGCATCTTCCCTATCTTAATCGCTTCCACTGCCCTCTAGTCCTTCCCTCTCACTTTCCTCATCCACAAATCTTTCATCCTCGCTCAAATTAATGGGGAAATTGTCGCTTTCTCGGTCCGATTCGCTCTCACTGCTGGTGGCCATGATTGTAAACAATGTGCAGATGTGAGGAGCTCCACAACCTGTGACGTCACGCGCATATTGTCTGCTACTTCCGGTACAGGCAAGGCTTTTTTTATCAGCGACCAAAAGTTGCGAACTTTATCGTCGACTTTCAGCAAAAATATGGCAATACCGCAAAATGATCAAGTATGACACATAGAATGGACCTGCTATCCCCATTTAAATAAGAAAATTGCATTTCAGTAGGCCTTTAAAACTCATTAGTATACTCTCGCCTTTAACTAGACCCCCCTTTTAGACCAGTTGATCTGCCGTCTCTTTTCTGCTCTGCCCCCCTCTCCTTCATGGAGAGGTTATTAGGTGACCACAGATAGATGACGCGCTAGCTGTTCAAAGTTGGGACCCGGGGTGGACCACTAATCTGTGCATCAGTTGGGGACGTCTCTGCGCTGCTGACTTGTCTCCACTCAAAATGATCTCCTGCCGGCCCCACTATGGACCGGACTCTCACACTATTAATTAGATCCACTCGACGTCCATTGCACAGGTCGCCCAAGGGGGGTCCCCACATCTGCGGTCCCCTCCAAGGTTTCTCATTGTAGCCCATTGGGTTGAGTTTTTCCTTGCCCTGATGTGGGATCTGAGCAGAGGATGTCGTTGTGGCTTGTGCAGCCCTTTGAGACACTCGTGATTTAGGGCTATATAAATAAACTTTGATTGATTGATTGATTAAATAAATACATATTAAATCAACAATAATGCGTGTTTGTTGTGTGTATAACGGGAACAAATACCACTGTTTAATATTCTATCACTTGAACAAACTGATAGCTTCAAAGGGAACTCGCACATTCAGAAAGCAAACGGGTTGGCACCTAAATTTACGTTGTACAACATTAACAATATATATAGTGAAGTGAATTATATTTATATAGTGCTTTTCTCTTCAGAAGGCCTTTGACACCGTTAACCACGCTATACTGTTGGATAAGCTCAGAGCAATCGGATTTGATAAAACCTCATCGAGCTGGATGCAATCTTACTTGGAGGGGAGGAAACAGGTGGTAGAGGTGAATGGCACCGTGCCCCCCCTCTCAGTAAGCTGTGGAGTCCCCCAAGGCAGTATATTATAAATGATAAATGGGTTATACTTGTATAGCGCTTTTCTACCTTGAAGGTACTCAAAGCGCTTTGACAGTATTTCCACATTTACCCATTCACACACACATTCACACACTGATGGCGGGAGCTGCCATGCAAGGCGCTAACCAGCTGCCATCAGAGGCAAAGGGTGAAGTGTCTTGCCCAAGGACACAACGGACGTGACTAGGAAGGTAGAAGGTGGGAATTGAACCCCAGTAACCAGCAACACTCCGATTGCTGGCACAGCCACTCTACCAACTTATTAGGGCCTTTACTGTTCCTAATATAGGTAAAGGACATGTCATCAGCATGCGACTGTGAATTGTTCCTGCTTGCGGATGACTCGGCCCTGCTGGTATCCGGCAAGGACAAGTTACAGGTGGAAAAAAATCCTCAGTGCCGAACTCTGTAGTATTTGCACCTGGCTTGCTGACAATAAGCTATCCATACACTTAGGTAAAACGGAATTCATCCTATTTGGGTCCCAAATCAACCTTAAGAAAGTCAGTGACTTCACTATTAAAGTGGGTGACATTGTTATCACCAGGAAAGATTGATTGAAAGATGAGGTCACCTACCTAGGTTCCATTCTAGAGGCTAATCTTTCCTGTGATAAAATGGCAACCAAGGTAATCAAAAGGGTCAACCAACGAACAAGATTTCTCTACAGAATCTCCTCTCTGGTCAACAAAAGCACCATGAAGATTCTAGCGGGAACTCTCATTCAACCCTTTTTCGATTACGCATGCACCTCCTGGTACCCCAGCACCTCCATAACCCTCAAATCTAGACACCAAACATCCCAGAACAAGCTAGTCAGGTTACTTCTAGACCTCCACCCCAGATCACACCTCACTCCTACCCACTTCTCCAAAGTGGGCTGGCTCAGGGTGGAGGACAGAGTAAAACAACTTGCACTGAGCCTAGTCTATAAAATCCGCTACACCTCCCTGATACCGAAGTACATGTCAAACTACTTATTTAACATAAATGACCATGTTAAACCCAGATTCCGATCCAACAAAGGTCTTAACTCATTCTACTTCTATGCCACATCAATATGGAATGCACTCCCAACAGGTGTAAAAGAAAGTGCATCTCTACCCTCCTTCAAAACCGCACTAAAAGAACACTTCCAGGCAAGTACAACCCTAAACTAACACCCTCCCCCCACCACATCCCACCTCCCCGGATTGTAATTAATTAATCAAATGTAAATAATCAAATTATATACTTGTTCTTATGCTTTCTTAGCGGTTCACTGCTCGCTGTACATATCCTACGAAGTCAGACCTACACTGTTTCAATGTCCATTTCTCAGGCGATATAATTGTTGATGACTGAAGTGCTGATATCAACCAACCCTAACCCCCCCGCCCTAACCCTCCATATTCACCCCCCGGATTGTAAATAATGTAAATAATTAAATGTATATACTCTGATGATTATCTTGTGGGATGACTGTATTATGCTGATAGTATATATTTATACCATAAATTGATTAACGTGGACCCCGACTTAAACAAGTTGAAAAACTTATTCGGGTGTTACCATTTAGTGGTCAACTGTACGGAATATGTACTGTACAGTGCAATCTACTAATAAAAGTCTCAACCAATCAATCAATCAATCAATCAATCAAACTCTAGTGACTCAAAGCGCTTTACATAGTGCACTGGGAGCAGGTGGGGTTAAAGTGTCTTGCCCAAGTACACAACGGCAGTGACTAGGGTGGCGGAAGTGGGAATCGAACCTGGAACCCTCAAGTTGCTGGCACGGCCACTCTACCAAACGCCCCATAATATTTAATAATATCAAAAACGCATATGATGTATTTGCGATTAAAAAAACTGCACACTTTTGAGGCGATAAATAAACTCATTTAGAGTGCAATAACTGTTGCTAGGAGAACGCCGCCATCACTAGCAAAAGCTAGCCACCTGCTAACTCACAAGCAGCCTCCGAATGTCACTCAATTCCTACATGCAAACCAAGCGAGTAAACGTAAACATCGAATCCACAAACGGTAAGAGAATTTTACTTACTGTTTCACATTCTCGCCGATTGCGTCAGTTAAATTCTTCTTTGCGATTTCCAGCTCGCTCGCATGGGACGCCATAGTGGTCGTGAAGTTGTACAGTGACGTCATCACTCCGCGACCACTTCACGCCTGGCTTCAAAGCTTTATTTTAAAGACATGAATAAACTACTCTAAACATGTTTTAAATACTACACAAACTGTAAAAATACTCATAGTTAAGATAAATCTATCGCTTATAGCAGAACTGTCAAAATGTGAATGATACCGTGGTCGCTGGACCTTTTTTTAAATGTTCATTTTTATATGTTAATTACATTATATTAAATTCATGGTGATCGTGTCTAATTTCTCATTTATAGTTGACCTCATTTGTGCTAATAGGAAAGAAGAACAAACAATGTTCATGGACAGCGCTTGAAAATGACAAACTACAAACCACCACTAGATGGTAGCATATGATATCTTTTAACATCTATCTATCGACGTTTGTATTGCATGCATGTATGTGGTCAAAAGTTTACATCCACTTGTAAAGAACATAATGTCATGGCTGTCTTGAGTTTCCAATACTTTCTACAACTCTTATTTTTTCGTGATAGAGCACATACTTGTTGGTCACAAAAACCATTCATGAAGTTTGGTTCTTTTATGAATTTATTATGGGTCTACTGAAAATGTGACCAAATCTGCTGGGTCAAAAGTATACATACAGCAATGTTAATATTTGGTTACATGTCCCTTGGCAAGTTTCACTACAATATTGTGCTTTTGGTAGTCATTCACAAGCTTCTGGCATAAGCTTCTGGTTGCATTTTTTTACCACTCCTCTTGACAAAATTGGTGCAGTTCAGCTAAATTTGTTGGTTTTCTGACATGGACTTGTTTCTTCAGCATTGTCCACATGTTTAAGTCAGGTCTTTGAGAAGGCCATTCTAAAACCTTAATTCTAGCCTGATTTAGTCATTCCTTTACCACTTTTGACGTGTGTTTGGGGTCATTGTCCTGTTGGAACACCCAATGCGCCCAAGACTCAACCTCCTGGCTGATGATTTTAGGTTGTTCTGAATAATGTGGAGGTAATCCTCCTTTTTCATTGTCCCATTTATTCTCTGTAAAGCATCACTCCCATTGGCAGCAAAACTGTTAGGAACTCGCATGGCTGCCGTTTTTGTGACCCCAAGATGCAAAAACCAGGAGAGCGAAGAGGTAAAATGAGTTTTAATCTCGTATAACAGAAAATGAAGCAGTCTTGCATACAAACGTTCCAAACATAGAGTGATCTTCGAGCACTGGAGTGCTCGAGACAGGGCATAAATAGGATACATGTTGATTGGAACCGGCGGTCGAGGCGGAGGGAGAAGGTCCGAGCCTGCTGTGGGCTGGGACCGCACAAACCTGGCTTTTAAGTCCTCCATGAATTGTGCGGTCCAGAACGTCGGCTGTGCATCGCCGACAGGGGTTCTCGCGAGGTAACAAGTCTGGCTCGAAGATCCTGTTAGGAACTCGCATGGCTGCCTTTTTAATGACCCCAAGATGCAAGAACCAGGAGGACGATGAGCAGGTAAGATGATTTTAATTATCATCAACAGAGGAGAAAGCAGTCTTGCATGAAACAGTTCCAACATAAAGTGATCTTCGAGCACTGAGGAGTGCTCGAGACAGGGCATAAATAAGATACATGTTGATTGGCCGCAGGTGTGGACCAGTTGCCAATCAACAGCAGGTGAGTGAACGAACAGTGCTCAGCAGAACAAGCAGGAAGTGGAAACCAAAATAAGAGCACTGATAGGAAGTAAATTCAAAAACAAGGATGAAGTGACAGATCGTCACAAAAACAGGCCCAGAGCATAATACTACTACCACCATGCTTGACGGTAGGTGTGGTGTTCCTGGGATTAAAGGCCTCACTTGTTCTCCTCTAAACATATTGCTGGGTATTGTGGCCAAACAGTTAAATTTTTGTTTCATCTGACCACAGAACTTTCCTCCAGAAGGTTTTATCTTTGTCCATGTGATGTCAGATGGGACAATGAAAAAGGAGGATTACCTCCAAATTCTTTCGAACAACCTAAAATCATCAGCCCGGAGGTTGGGTCTTGGGCGCAGTTGGGTGTTCCAACAGGACAATGACCCCAAACACACGTCAAAAGTGGTAAATAAATGTCTAAATCAGGCTAGAATAAGGTTTTAGAATGGCCTTCCCAAAGTCCTGACTTAAAGGCCTACTGAATTTTTTTTTTAAAATTTAAACGGGGATAGCAGATCCATTCTATGTGTCATACTTGATCATTTCGCGATATTGCCATATTTTGCTGATAGGATTTAGTCGAGAACAATGACGATAAAGGTCGCAACTTTTGGTCGCTGATAAAAAAAAGCCTTGCCTATACCGGAAGTAGCGTGACGTCACCGGAGGAAGGACTCCTCACATTTTCCCATTGTTTACAATGCAGCGAGAGAGATTCGGACCGAGAAAGCGACGATTACCCCATTAATTTGAGCGAAGATGAAAGATTTGTGGATGAGGAAAGTGAGAGTGAAGGACTACAGTGCAGTGCAGGACGTATCTTTTTTCGCTCTGACCGTAACTTAGGTACAAGGGTTCATTGGATTCCACACTTTCTCCTTTTTCTATTGTGGATCACGGATTTGTATTTTAAACCACCTCGGATACTATATCCTCTTGAAAATGAGAGTCGAGAACGCGAAATGGACATTCACAGTGACTTTTATCTCCACGACAATACATCGGCGAAGCTCTTTAGCTACTGAGATAACGTGATAGCATCGGGCTCAGATGCAGATAGAAACAAAATAAATAAACCCCTGACTGGAAGGATAGACAGAAGATCAACAATACTATTAAACCATTGACCTGTAACTACACGGTTAATAATTTCCAGCTTGGCGAAGCTTAACAATGCGGTTGCTAACAACGCCATTGAAGCTAACTTAGCAATGGGACCTCACAGAGCTATGATAAAAACATTAGCGCTCCACCTACGCCAGCCCTCATCTGCTCATCAACACCCGTGCTCACCTGCGTTCCAGTGATCGACGGAAGGACGAAGGACTTCACCAGATCATCCTGCGGTCTGCGGCTAGCGTTGGCTAGCGCGTCTGCTATCCAAGTCAAAGTCCTCCTGGTTGTGTTGCTACAGCCAGCCGCTAATATACCGATCCCACCTACAACTTTCTTCTTTGCAGTCTTCATTGTTCATTAAACAAATTGCAAAAGATTCACCAACACAGATGTCCACAATACTGTGGAATTTTGAGATGAAAACAGAGCTTTTTTGTATTGGATTCAATGGGGTACCAATACTTCCGTTTCAACGATTGACGTCACGCGCATACGTCATCATACATAGACGTTTTCAACCGGAAGTTTCGCGGGAAATTTAAAATTGCACTTTATAAGTTAACCCGGCCGTATTGGCATGTGTTGCAATGTTAAGATTTCATCATTGATATATAAACTATCCAGTGGCGTGCCGTCACTAGAGGCAGGGGAGGCACGGCCTCACCTGCCAACATGGAAAGAAAAACAAAAGTAAAAAGAATTTTTTTTTTATTAAATTGTTATATGTATCCAGTGATTATACTAAAGTTATTTTCCATTTAACTTCACCAGTTTTAGATTATCTTTATTTTTATTTTCACATTTGCCGTTCAAATACTGAGAAGAGACGGTGCTGTGATCAACAGCCAGTTGAGGCACGTCACTGATTTGTGCCTCAACATGGATTGTGCGCAATGACTCGGCTAACTGCTGGCCTGCTGTGCAGTGAGACCGTATTGCTATATGAATTATATTATACATTTCTATAGTTTAGTTAGCTGAGGTATATAATGTACGGTGTATTTTGTCAACAACTGTATGTGTGTAACGTATTTTTAGTGCTGAGCATTCATAAAACTCTGCTGCGAAGACACACTGTAAGAGGCTCGTCTCATAACCCCGCCTCCTGGTGCCAAGCACCGCCGCCGCAGAATGCACCGCCAAGACGGGAGCGACGCAGCCACACCAACTAAAGCCCACACCCAAACCCTCCACGTGCAAGCCCGAATCCACCCAAAAAAAGTCACTTAACAAGAAGCCAAAAAGTGCAAAAACAGCAATGCTTGCGCCGGGGGAGCCGCGAACGACCGCAGGGACACAACATTAGGTACACCTGCACTGCAGGTTCATATGTTTGTAAATCTGACTGTGATGAAGCAGTCGTGCCTCACCAGACATTAACCTCACCGCACGCCACTGAAACTATCAGACTGCGTGGTCGATAGTAGTGGGTTTCAGTAGGCCTTTAAACATGTGGACAATGCTGAAGAAACAAGTCCATGTCAGAAAACCAACAAATTTAGCTGAACTGCACCAATTTTGTCAAGAGGAGTGGTCAAAAATTCAACCAGAAGCTTGCCAGAAGCTTGTGGATGGCTACCAAAAGTGCCTTATTGCAGTGAAACTTGCCAAGGGACATGTAACCAAATATTAACATTGCTGTATGTATACTTTTGACCCAGCAGATTTGGTCACATTTTCAGTAGACCCATAATAAATTCATAAAAGAACCAAACTTCATAAATGTTTTTTGTGACAAACAAGTATGTGCTCCAATCACTCTATCACAAAAGAATAAGAGTTGTAGAAAGTATTGGAAACTCAAGACAGCCATGACATTATGTTCTTTACAAGTGTATGTAAACTTTTGACCACGACTGTATGTATGTATGTATCTATGTATGTGTGTATCTATCCATGTATCTATCCATTTATCTATCCATCTATCCATGTGTCTATCTATCTATCTATCATGGCATAATTTCAAGTTCTTGGAATGTATTATTTATGTCAACATTTTACTGCTAAAAAGTTAAACAATACGATTTATTTCTTCCCGACGAGCCACATGAATCTCTCTTGATGATCACGGCAACTTTGCTCCAATTCAAAGGCCTTAAAAAAAATAATTCTTGGCTATAATCTTGTCCAGCTGTATTATTTGTATTACAGTGCAACATCCAGATATCTTTTAAAGCTTGCTACTGTCGTCAAATATTTAAACAAAACAGAATTTATTTCTTCCCGATGCTCCCCAAATGCATCCATTCGGATGATCCATGGGATTTTCCAATTGACAAAACTAAGGGGGAATATACAGGACACTGCCAACTATGAAATGCTTACTTAAAAACATAAAACACATTTACCAGAAATGTGTTTCTGGTAGATTACTTCTGTGATATAACAGCAATTCTTTCCAATATATTTTTTTAGCATTTGGAAGCCTGTTTTAATTCCATTTCAAATGATTGAAAAGATGATTTGTAAAGAAGCACAACTGAGTAAGCTCATTTAAAACGTGATCAATCTACACTAACTACACCAGACATTTATGCTGTTTCTATCCTTATCTTATTTACATTATTGAAAGTAATCTGCATGCATACAGAATGATGTCAGAATGCTATTCTGCCTTGGCTTTTGTAAAGTTTGAAGATCCCCCCCCCCCTCATTGAAATATGTAAATAAAAAAAAACAAAAAAACATCATACATGTTAAGATAGAATACATATAACCTTGTTATTGAGCAATAATTAGGTTGCTTTAATGACATCAAACATGTCTAACTATACTTACACCTCCTTATCAAAAATGCAAAATGGTTCGTTCCACACCCAGCCTGGAACACTTCACTCAACGCAGACAACATAACGTCATCAAGTCTCACCTTAAGCATTAGAACAGGGGTGGGCAATTCATTTTTACCGGGGGCCGCATGAGCAACCCGAGCACTGCTGGAGGGCCACATCGACAATATTTCAATTACATTTTGCTCAATACTATTGTTGATATATACCGTAAGATAAATAATAATAATAATAATAATTAATAATAATAATACTTTCATTTAACCTAACTTAACTTTATACCAAAAGCACTGCTTTGGAAATCATTTGTACCCCTTTCAGAGATCACATTTAGTTCCCCTTAAACATCCTCATGTTGCACAATGAAATGTAAGCATAGGATGAAGTGTGCATTCCTGTAACTTTCTCTAGTAACAGCATTCCATGATTAATATCAATCAATTAACATTAATAATAAATGACAGTAAAATAAGCACACGTATGACTGAGGAGTCATAGTGTAACTTTGTGTGGTGTTTGAGTTGTCCAACTTTTTGTGTGGCCATAAACGCACCAGTGGTTTAGTGGTATGCGTGTTGGTGACAGATGACAAGTTGGTTTTGGCCTGGTTTGTACGGCAGAAAATTACTAGTTTTTCGAGGTAGAAGTGTTTTACTCATGTTTTTGGTGTGGTTATGACCGAATATAAATAGTTTTGCTCAATAAATAGATCGATATAATTCCTGGCCTTGAAGCATCTCGATAGACGTTATAATAATTGAACGGTGTTCAATTGAACGGTGTTGACGAACACCATTCGTCATCAACTTTTCTCTTTTTAGCGTCTCGGGTGTAAACCGTGCATCACTTATCGCTGTGCACCTTCACTCACAGGTTACACACGGACATACGGCCATAAATAACACTTTTCAAAATAAAAGCAGCACAGTTGTATTGCGCGCACGACATAGATGTTTTTTCAACTTTATTTTGTAATTTGTGATTGCAGCTGTTCACATTCACTCACAATCACGCACGCGCATACGTCCACACGGAAGTAATACAAATAACGCTTTTCAAAACAAAAGCAGCACCGTTGTATTGCACACTCGACATAGATACTTTTTAAAATGTATTTTGTAATTTATGATTGGCCTCACACGGGCTGGACAGGGACGCACAAAGGGCCGGATGTGGCCCGCGGGCCGCAGAAGGCCCAAGTCTGCATTAGAACGTGGCACCAGCATTTTGGAACAACGATGAAAGGTAAAAATATAATAAATCTATTTGTGGCAGAATAACAAAAAGTTATGTAAAAGTTTAACGTCTGCATTTCACTGGCCATAACTGTGGTGTGTTCAAAGAGCCTCGATAAAGTTAGACGCAGGGGCCTCTCTGGGTTTTAAAAATGATAATGATAATAATAAAATAATAAAAATAATAAAATCATATAATAATGATGGATTATTCAGATTTGTATTATCAGCTGATGATAATCGTATGTGTATTAGCTAACCTTTACTTTACACCCTGAAGTAAAGAAAAAAGTTGATTTACCGTATTTTCCGGACCATAGGGCGCACCAGATTATTAGGCTGATGAATGGTCTATTTTTGATATTTTTTCATATATAAGGCGCAAAGGATTATAGGGCAAAATAAATGAGTCATATTATTATTATTTATTTCTAAATTTAAAACACTTCCTTTGGTCTACATAACATGTAATGTTGGTTCTTAGGTCAAAATGTTGCATAGATTATGTTTTACAGATCATCTTTAAGTCGCTTTCTGACAGTCACTTCCGGGTACGCCGTTTTGTGGGCGATCTTATTTACGCGTCTCACCTTCGGCACCGTCTTCTCCCCGTCATCTTTGTTGTAGCGGTGTAGCGTGCAAGGACGGGAGTGGAAGAAGTGTCAAAAGATGGAGCTAACTGTTTTAATGACATTCAGACTTTACTTCAATCAATAACGGAGCAGCATCTCCTCATCCGGAAACAACTACAAAGCCGGAAATGTGTACCGTGAAAAACCGTCCGACTCTCTAATAAATAAAGTTCCTTGGGTGAATAATGTAAACTCACTACACCGGTATGTTTTAGCGCTTTCATGGTGGGTTTACTGACAGATATAAGTAAGAACTTTACACTACTTTATATTAGAAATGGCAACAGCGGAGGATGAATGTCCCATAACAAGAAGATAGAGAAAAAGAAGAAGCTTATCAACTACGGTGTCGGCACAGACTACAAAGGCGGACGCGCGCAATTTTTCAGGATTTATGCAGATCCCAAATACAGATCAGCAGGTACCAGAAGGTAAGAAAAGTTGCTTTTGCATAATTTCGCAAAACAAAACGCCAGATGATATGTCTTACCTTATACACACACCATAACAATACTCGTATATTGAAGCACAGTACAATCCATCAAGCAGTGTGGCTTCATAGCTTACCAAAGTCGTACCCAAACATTTTGATAGATATTTGAGCGCCGTGTGTAATATTCTATATTTTCAATGGAACATATAAAATGTTGGTGTTGTTTACTTGAGTCATATTGCCATCATATTGCAGTCTACATGTATATCTTATGTTTGGCTGCCATCTACTGGTCATACTAATTATTTCACCATGTACCAAATAAAATAGCTTCAAGGTCGGTAAGCAAAACCAGAACTATTCCGTACATTAGGCGCACTGGGTTATAAGGCGCACTGTCAAGTTTAAAAAAAAAAAGGATTTTAAGAGCGCCTTATAGTCTGGAAAATACGGTATTCATAATCATATTTAAGTGAATAATAGATTGTATGATTATTTAAATTCATATTATGGCTATTTTATATTGAATTAGGTAGGCACTTTTTGTAAAAAAACTAAACTATCTTGTTAGTTATGTTGTAGTTTAGATATGTTAATCCAATTTTTAATGTCAAAACCCCATTTAACGTTTTTACATGTGTTTTAAAACGCTGGTTTCGACTACATTCATGAAATAGTTAGTTTTTAGCGCATGTAAACATACCAAGTGTGCGTGTATGGGGCGGCAGCGTTGGGTTTTGGGTGGAGCGGGGGGCCATTTAGGAGTTTTCTGTACGGGGGCCCAGAATTCGGTGCTAAACCCATGAGTGACAGGCCTATAGTTCCAAACTGCAGATCAAACGCAATCCTGCAAGATGACATCACTTTCCCAAAAGACTGATGTTTTATCAAAGAATGGCATGGCCAACTGGACATTTGTGGGACCAACACAACCAAATTGATTCCTGGTTGAGTGGAGGGCCTTCCCAGAGCAGTGTGTGACTATCATGACGAGGCTGTGCAACCAGTTAAAAAAATGCCAAATTGTTTTTTTTCCTTTTACTGATACAACTTTGATCATACAATCGACCAAACATAACAACTCGCAAAACAATAATACATAGCAACAGCACAACAAAGAGTTTGGCAAAAGCAGTGAAGATTTTGCATGTGGGTGCAACACATGCCACATTTGTTTTTTGTTACAAATGGTGCATAATATTTTTTCCAGTGGTAGGAAAAATAATTGTTACAACAAATAAATACACACCAATATTAACCTTTTTGTTTTATGTTAATATAGACATGTTGTGGATCAAGTGTTACGAATTCAAACATGCGGACCATAGGTCGCACCGGATTAAAAGGCGCACTGCCGATGAGCGGGTCTATTCAGGTCTATTTTCATACAAAAGGCATTAAAGGGGTCATATTATGATTTTTTTTCTAAATTTAAAACACTATCTTGTGGTCCACATAACATGTGGACCACCTTGTTGATGTCTCAAGAAGGGTAGAAATTAGAGATGTCCGATATTCCGATATTGTCCAACTCTTAATTACCGATTCCAATATCAAGCGATACCGATATATACAGTCGTGGAATTAACACATTATTATGCCTAATTTTGTTGTGATGCCCCGCTGGATGCATTAAACGATGTAACTTTACCAAGAATTGATTAAAGTGAACCCCGACTTAAACAAGTTGAAAACATTTTCCGGTGTTACCATTTAGTGGTCAATTGTACGGAATATGTACTGTACTGTGCAATCTACTAATACAAGTTTTAATCAATCAATCAAAAACAAGGTTTTCCAAAATAAGAGAACAACTTCAACTACAGTTATGAAAAAAGTGCCAACATGGCACTGCCATATTTATTATTGAAGTCACAAAGTGCATAATTTTTTTTAACATGCCTCAAAACAGCAGTTTGGAATTTGGGATATGCTCTCCCTGAGATAATCCTAATACCCACTACAACTATGGGAAATACTATACTTTGACTTTCACAAAGTGCTTTATATCCCGGAAGAGTTAGTGCTGCAAGGGGTTCTGGGTATTTATTCTGTTGTGTTTATGTTGTGTTACGGTGCGGATGTTCTCCCGAAATGTGTTTGTCATTCTTGTTTGGTGTGGGTTCACAGTGTGGCGCATATTTGTAACGGTGTTGAAGTTGTTTATATGTCACCCTCAGTGTGACCTGCATGGCTGTTGATCAAGTATGCATTGCATTCACTTATGTGTGTGTAAAAGCCGCATATATTATGTGACTGTTTGTATGGAGGAAAAGTGGACGTGACGACAGGTTGTAGAGGTCGCTAAAGGCAGTGCCTTTAAGTACTTCCCCAATAATGCACTGTAAAAAAAAAGAAAGTTGAGAAAACGCAAATTTTCAAGGCAACATGATGCAACAAGATTTTTGTGTTTTCTCAACTTTTGATTGCTGCTAAATAGTGAAATACGATTTGCAATTGTTGGGCTAATTATAGTTTTCAAGTTAGTCAGACTCAGAAATAAGGTTTCACTATGTTTAACTACCAAAACAGTGTCTGCCCAGCAGTAGTCAAAAGTTGAGAAAACGCAAAAATCTTGTTGCATCATGTTGCCTTGAAAATTTGCGTTTTCTCAACTTATTTTTTTTACAGTGTGGAAATCGGGAGAATGGTTGCCCCGCAAGATTTTTGGGAGGGGCACTGAAATTCGGGAGTCTCCCGGGAAAATCGGGAGGTTGAAACCGATACCGATAATTTCCTATATTACATTTTAAAGCATTAATCGGCCGATAATATCGGACATCTCTAGTAGAAATACAAGAACACACACACACACACACACACACACACACACACACACACACACACACACACACACACACACACACACACACACACACACACACACACACACACACACACACACACACACACACACACGCGCACACACACACACACACACACACACACACACACACACACACACATTTTACAGTGTGTGACTCATTGGAAATGGTTTTAGCTTACCAATTTCAGAGTATGTTTGATGCACTTTTGCAAACACACAGCTTCCTATGCAACCTTTTCCAGGTCTCTCACTGCAGGCACTAGCCATGCCCAGATGGAAAGGGTGCTTAGTCCTATTGGTCAATACTGAGTCTAAATCACGACAGGATTGGCTGATCGATGTGTCACACAGAATCACTTCCTGATTAATATTTTACATGTTTTGAACATTATTGTTTAGCAATAGTTATAATTATAATAATAAACTTATATTTATTTATATTTAACATCTATTCACTTTAGGAAATTAGGATCTCCAATTGCAGAATCACATTTTACCACTGGGTAACACTTTCTTCCCAGCTTTGTGACTCTCCCATAAACTGTGCCAGCCCCCTGGATTGTAAACTAATTGGTCCATGACTAATGCTGACTTTGCAGTATTCTCAGCTACTAAAAGTTATTTTATGAAGAGAAGACATTTCATCATGTAAGGGTTTTCAAGGTTTGGTTTTACAAAACCCAAAAACAGTGAAGTTGGCACGTTGTGTAAATCGTGAATAAAAACAGAATACAATGATTTGCAAATTATTTTCAACCTATGTTCAATTGAATAGACTGCAAAGACAAGATGCTTAACATTCGAACGGGAAAACGTTATTTTTTGCAAATATTAGCTCACTTGGAATTTGATGCCTGCAACATGTTTCAAAAAAGCTGGCACAAGTGGCAAAAAAGACTGAGAAAGTTGAGGAATGCTCATCAAACACTTATTTGGAACATCCCACAGGTGAACAGGCTAATTGGGAAGAGGTGGGTGCCATGATTGGGTATAAAAGCAGCTCCCATGAAATGCTCAGTCATTCACAAACAAGGATGGGGCGAGGGTCACCAGTTTGTGAACAAATGCGTGAGTAGCAACATCACTAAACGAGCAGTTGAAAGAAATTTAGGGATTTCAACATCTACCATCCGTAATATCACCAAAAGGTTCAATGAATCTGGAGAAATCACTGCACGTAAACGGCTAAGCCAGTGACTTTCGATCCCTCAAATGGTACTGCTTCAAAAAGCTGCATCAGTGTGTAAAGGATATCACCACATGGGCTCAGGAACACTTCAGAAAACCACTGTCAGTAACTACAGTTTGTCGCTACATCTGTAAGTGCAAGTTCAAACTCTACTATGCAAAGCCAAAGCCATTTATCAACAACACCCAGAAACGCCGCCAGCTTCGCGGGGCCCAAGCTCATCTAAGATGGACTGATGCAAAGTGGAAAAGTGTTCTGTGGTCTGACAAGTCCATATTTCAAATTGTTTTTGGAAACAGTGGACGTCGTGTCCTCCTGAACAAAGAGGGGAAGAACCATTCGGATTTTTATAGGCGCAAAGTTCAAAAGCCAGCCTCTGTGATGATATGGGGGTGTATTAGTGTCCAAGACATGGGTAACTTACACATTTGTGAAGGCACCATTAATGCTGAAAGGTACATACAGGTTTTGGAGCAACATATGTTGCCATCCAAGCAACGTTATCATGGACGCCCCTGCTTATTTCAGCAAGACAATGCCAAGCCACGTGTTACAGCAGCGTGGCTTCGTAGTAAAAGAGTGGGGGTACTAGACTGGCCTGCCTGTAGTCCAGACCTGTCTCCCATTGAAAATGTGTGGCGCATTATGAAGCCTAAAATACCACAACGGAGACCCCGGACTGTTGAACAACTTAAGCTGTACATCAAGCAAGAATGCAAAATAATTCCACCTGAAAAGCTTAAAAAATTGGTCTCATCAGTTCTCAAACGTTTAATGAGTGGTGTTAAAAGGAAAGGCCATGTAACACAGTGGTAAAAATGCCCCTGTGCCAACTTTTTTGGCCATTAAATTCTGAGTTAATGATTATTTGCAAAAGAACATTAAATATCTTGTCTTTGCAGTCTATTCAATTGAATATAGGTTGAAAAGGATTTGCAAATAATTGTATTCTGTTTTTATTTACGAATTACACAACGTGCCAACTTCACTGGTTTTGGGTTTTGAACAATAAAGCATCAAGGCTTCACTTCCACATTGGAAATGACTTAAAGACATGTTCAGTAACAGTGGCAGCTGATAGGCTGCTGAAACTCACGCAGCACATTTCCTGTCCACAGCCTTCCTTTGTTTGTTTGATCTGCTCTGTATTGGTTGCTTGGTTAACATGTCTCTACAATTAAACAAAACCCCTGTTAAATAAATCTTATTTTCACAATCTCAGCACTCGCCGCACAGCAACACGGAAAATCGTCCAAACTTGGGAGTGGAAACTGCGTCAGTCTGCGGCAGACTGAGCCTTCCCAGATCCCTTCAAATGATTATCCATTTTAAACAAGTGTCTGTTCAGCTTTAAATCAAACGGGCATTCAAAAACCAACATTCTTAGGTGGTTTAACAAACTCACTATGGGCGTAAATTAGCCTTGTTGCTTATTTTCAATGAAAACTCACATCAAATCTTGTCTGTTGATGACATAAACTGCTGGCCAGTAAGTCAATATCAGTCACTGGCAAAACAGCATTAGGCAGCTCAGACCTTTTACCAGAAATCTCCCTTGTGTGAGCCCTGTATTGCGTAAATAAGCATACGTAAAGTATCAATTAATTAATGACAGGGTGCTTCAAAAGGAAATTTTACCACTAACACTACTTGCCAACCTTGAGACCTCCGATTCCGGGGGGTGGGGGGAGGGGCGGGGCGGGGGGCGTGGTTGGGGGCGTGGTTAAGAGGGGAGGAGTATATTTACAGCTAGAATTCACCAACTCGAGTATTTCATATATATTTCATATATATATATATATATATATATATATATATATATATATATATATATATATATATATATATATATATATATATATATATATATATATATATATATATATATATATATATATTTTATTATACATATAAATAAAATAAATACTTGAATTTCAGTGTTCCGGAGGTTCCAGTAGATGGCAGTATTGTCCTGTTTAAGAGTGTCACAACATTGCTGTTTACGGCAGACGAACTGCTTTACGGTAGACGAAAACGTGACTGCTGTTGTTGTTTGTTGTTTCCGCGCTGGGAGGACGTTAATGAAACTGCCTAACAATAAACCCACATAAGAAACCAAGAACTCGCCCTCGATCATTCTACAGTTATAACGTGATTGGGAAGGCACGCTGTTTATATCGTGGGAAAGCGGACGTGAAAACAGACTGTCGCCGCTGTCCCCACTCAGGTCCGCATTGAGCTGGAGGGGGCGTGGCCTCCAGCTCCGGCTGGATTCCGGGAGTTTATCGGGAGAAAATTTCTTCCGGGAGGTTATCGGGAGAGGCACTGAATTCCGGGAGTCTCCCAGTAAAACCGAGAGGGTTGGCAAGTATGGATTTACTAAAGGTTTGCTTGTACTAAAACATGTGCAAACCTGATAGTACACACAAAGCTGATCTACTAAACTTGTGAGCAGAAAAGGGCGTGCGATCCATTTTGCGTTTCTGTCTTCATCAATATGCAAAATATAAGTTGATCATTAAAACGGCCACAATACTGGAAGGAGAAAATACAAGTATTTTATACAGCACGTGCAATGTGATTTATCAACACTGATCACCGTTTTGGGTTATTGGGTTATTACAATGTGGTGCGCCAGGTCCACTACTAACCACATTGTGAAGTATGCGGACGACACGACAGTAGTGGGCCTCATACGTGACAACAACGACATGGACTACAGGGAAGAGGTGAAACATCTGGTTGACTGGTACAGAACCAACAATCTGGTCCTGAATGTCGACAAGACCAAGGAGATCACCGTTGACTTCAGGAAGCACCAGTCCAGCCACACTCCACTCTTCATCAACAGCACAGCAGTGGAGATAGTAAGCAGCACCAAGTTCCTGGGGGTGCAGATAACTGACAATATAACCGGAGCTCTTGTAAAAGAGCTCTTGCGTCGGATGAAAAGAGCACAGCTCCCTCCCCCCGTTCTCACCACATTCTACAGAGGCACTATAGAGAGCCTGCTGACCAACAGCATC
This sequence comes from Entelurus aequoreus, assembly GCF_033978785.1. NCBI lineage: Eukaryota > Metazoa > Chordata > Actinopteri > Syngnathiformes > Syngnathidae > Entelurus > Entelurus aequoreus. The sequence continues at coordinate 48,856,115 of NC_084744.1, forward strand.
TCTATCTGGACTGGAGCCTGCAGTGCCTCAGACTGGAAGTCTCTCCAGAGAGTGGTGAGGACGGCGGAAAAGATCATCAGGACTCCTCTTCCTCCTATCCAGGAGATCGCAAAAAGCTGCTGCCTGACCAGGGCTCAGAAAATCTGCAAAGACTCCTCCCACCCCCACCAAGGACTGTTTTCACTGCTGGACTCTAGAAAGAGGTTCTGCAGCCTCCGAATCAGAACCTCCAGGTTCTGTAACAGCTTCTTCCCTCAGGCCGTAAGGCTCTTGAACGCATCATAATTATCCCCACAACTCCCCCCAAAATGGATTAACTCGCTGGAATAAAAAAGACAATATAACATACATCCATAAACGTGAATGCATGTGAAAAAGTGCAATATATTTATCTGTACAGTAACCTATTTATTTATTTATTTATTTATATATGCACCTTATTGCTTTTTTATCCTGCACTATCATGAGCTGATGTAACGAAATTTCGTTATTATTTGTACTGTAAAGTTCAAATTTGAAAGACAATAAAAAGGAAGTCTAAGTCTAAGTCTAAGTCTAAGTCTATTGATTATCTTGCCTGGGGTTAATGAGCATGGGTCTAGTCCCAGCGTCTATCTTGTGGTAGCTCTGTGCGCTTCAGGGTATTCTACAGTGTTGCAAGGCGGCCAGCTGCTGGGGTAGTGACCTTGTGTGTCAGTGTGTCTGTGATCGCTTTGTTTTATTTTTTTATTCAATTTGATTTTTCTTTCTTTTACTCTTCCTCTTCCTTCAGTGGGATGATCCGCCAAGTCAGTTGCTGGATGTTCCATCTCCATTGTTGGGGTCATTGCAGGTGAGGTGGGTGGTTCCAGTGGCGGCCGACTTGGGTGGGGCGGCCTCGGGCGGGGTTGGGCTCGTGGGTGCCCAGTTGCTGGTGGGGCGGGGCGGTCTCCCCATCCAGCTGTGGGGAGTCTCTGGGCCCCTCAGGGCTGAGTGTCCCGTCTTTCTTCCCGCATGAGGTGTTGTCTCTCGCTGGCTTGGAGGCTGGCTGTTCCCTGCTTCCCCCGTGCCTTGTCCTATGCTGGGCGTGTCTGTCTGTGGCCTGCTGCTGGCCCTTCCGGGCGGCACGGTGCTTCCAGCCTCTGGGGGTCCTGTCGCTGGCCGGCCTGACTGCGTGGGGATGGTGGTCCCTTGTTCCCTGGGCACCGCACCTACTGTTTGGGTTGGGCTCTCTGGGTGGCTGGGGCCGTACTTTGGCTCCGGCACTTACTGGGTGACAAATATATTGTACATACAAATACACATACTGTACATACTAACATACACACAATTTTTCATACATATATACATATATAAGTACATTTATTGATACATACATACACGCACACATTGGTACTTACCCACATACATAGGTACATACACTCCCACATACTTACACAAATACAGTACATACATACACAATCACGGTACATACATCCACACACACATATTCACTGTACAAACATGCATATACACATACTGTACATATACTGTGCAAGCACATATGCATACATACAGTCATGCATTCAATTACGTTTCATCAAACATATATCAACGTTTTTCCCCAAGGGGAAACTGGGTAAAACTGACAAAGTTATAAATAATAATGATAAATGGGTTATACTTGTATAGCGCTTTTCTAGGGCTAGATAAATAAACATTGATTGATTGATTGATATTCCAGCAAGTTAATCCATTTTGGGGGGAGCTGAGGGGATAATTTAATTATGATGCGTTCAAGAGTCTTACGGCCTGAGGGAAGAAGCTGTTACAGAACCTGGAGGTTCTGCTTCGGAGGCTGCGGAACTTTTATTACTATTATAAATTTTAGGCATAGTTTTTATTCGTATGGGAGTTCATTTTGTTGTTAACCATCACAATGGCAATAAAGGGATTCTATTATAGTATATTCTTTTCTTCTCTATTTTATATTTAAATATGTTACCATTCTGTTTTTCAAGAGATGTACAGCTACTACTTTATTCCAACCACTGTAATACTGTACTAATACATTGTCTGTTTATTTAGATGGCATCGATGTAGAAATACAGCACTCCTCCAAACATCGTCAGCCTGATTTGTATAAATTACCCTAAACTTTGGAGCTGGGGCACTGCCATGGAAAAAAATAAATCACATTGGGCCCCCCCCGGGCAGTTATTGTCCCCACAATCCTATTTTGAAAATCCAGATAGAGAATATATTGTATTAGTATTTAAACCACAACTCCTGACAGTCTTTTTACACTATCACAGGTGTCAAACTCAAGGCCTTGGGCTAGATCTGGCCCGCCCCATAATTTTATACGGCCCCAACACATAATTTTATGTGGCCCGCCAAAGCCTGGAAGTGATAAAATAATTGCGTCTATAAAGTACTTTAGATTTTCTTATTAAACGAATTTGTTCTTTCCATTTTGACGAAAAAAATACAAGTACTGCATGCAATTGCATATATTTTTTATTTAATATTATCTAATAATGTAACAAATATATTTATACATTACAATTTTTTTTTTCCTTAAAATAAAAATACTCAAATATTTGCTTGACTTATGTAGAGATTCGTAATAATAATAATTCTGTTCATGTTAATGTAATGTTAGTGACATTTGTATGAACTTAGGTTGGAAAGTTGTTATAATCTGTAATATGAATGAACTGGACGACGTGACTCGGTTGGTAGAGCGGCAGTGCCAGCAACCTGAGAGTTCCTTGTTCGATGGAGGAGACCAATTTTTGAAGCTTTTCAGGTGGAATTCTTTCCCATTCTTGCTTGATGTACAGCTTAAGTTGTTCAACAGTCCGTTGTGGTATTTTAGGCTTCATAATTCGCCACCCATTTTCAATGGTAGACAGGTCTGGACTACAGGCAGGCCAGTCTAGTACCCGCACTCTTTTACTATGAAGCCACGCTGTTGTAACACGTGGCTTGGCATTGTCTTGCTGAAATAAGCAGGGGCGTCCATGACAACGTTGCTTGGATGGCAACATATGTTGCTCCAAAACCTGTATGTACCTTTCAGCATTAATGAGGCCTTCACAGATGTGTACTATTGTATACTGGACTATTGGGCACTAATACACCCCCATACCATCCCAAATGCTGGCTTTTGAACTTTGCGCCTATAACAATCCAGATGGTTCTTTTCTTCTTTGTTCCGGAGGACACAACGTCCACAGTTTCCAAAAATAATTTGAAATGTGGACTCATTAGACCACAGAACACTTTTCCACTTTGCATCAGTCCATCTTAGATGAGCTCGGGCCCAGCGAAGTCGGCGGCGTTTCTGGGTGTTGTTGATGAATGGCTTTCGCTTTGCATAGTAGAGTTTGAACTTGCACTTACAGATGTAGCGACAAACTGTAGTTACTGACAGTGGTTTTCTGAAGTGTTCCTGAGCCCATGTGGTGATATCATTTACACACTGATGTCGCTTTTTGATGCAGTACCGCCTGAGGGATCCAAGGTCCATAATAGCATCGCTTACGTGCAGTGATTTCTCTAGATTCTCTGAACCTTTTGATGATATTACGGACCGTAGATGGTGAAATCCCTAAATTCCTGCAATGGCTCGTTGAGAAATGTTGTTCTTTAGCTGTTCGACAATTTGCTCACGCATTTGTTCACAAAGTGGTGACCCTCGCCCCGTCCTTGTTTGTGAATGACTGAGCATTTCATGGAAGCTGCTTTTATACCCAATCATGGCACCCACCTGATCCCAATTAGCCTGTTCACCTGTGGGATGTTCCAAATAAGTGTTTGATGAGCGTTCCTCAACTTTCTCAGTCTTTTTTGCCACTTGTGCCAGCTTTTTTGAAACATGTTGCAGGCGTCAAATTCCAAATGAGCTAATATTTGCAAAAAATAACAAAGTTTACCAGTTTGAACGTTAAGGATCTTGTCTTTGCAGTCTATTCAATTGATTATAGGTTGAAAAGGATTTGCAAATCATTGTATTCTGTTTTTATTTATGATTTACACAACGTGCCAACCTGGGTTTTGTAATACTCACTGTTGCAAACGGCCCTATGAAGGTAGCCATAACTGTCATGTGGCCCTCGATAAAAACGAGTTTGACACCCTTGGTGTAATATTTCCATTCAGAAGATACTGATTAAAATGAAAAACGGAATAATTTTAATTCTAAATAGTCATAGCTTTGCATTTGATAGCACAAAATGCAAGAAGTTGTCATGTCTGTGTTGATCATGTTTTTGTTTTGCTTGGTTTTTGGA